>NW_019394251.1:0-142159 GCF_000612105.2 Orussus abietinus
CAAAAAACGGTGAAAGCTAACGTACGAAATCAGAGGGCAGCACACGGTGCGATCGCGCGACCCTGCCCGTGAGCAATCTCCCAACTCATCTCTGTCTTAAGTTTTAAAGACATCTCCTTCTAAGACATTGTTTAATGATTCGTTCTACAGCATTATTCACGGGGAAGAATTCGACCTAATACAAGAAAATTAGGTCGAGTTTCACGCGAAATATATATCCTATTAAAGAAAATCCCCGAGCTACTTGCCTACATTTAATTTCCATTTTCCAAGATACTCCTCGTACAACTCTAGATCAGCAAAATGTAAATAAACGAGACGGTTTATTAATGACATCTACTTTATTCGTTGCTCGCAAGGATTTGCGTTCTCGACGGATGACAGATGCGCATTGTGTCGGGATAATTCACATGATTATTACTCGATTATTTTATTATATATTACTTACAAACATTTACAAATGTAACAAGTCAATTCAATTTGGCGTATATGACCGTCGGAAAGAACGTTACACTAATGATGGATAATTATCTGGTAAAAGTACAACAAATTACGACCGAAGGTTGAATCGCGATGCTCGCCGAGGTCTGAAGAATTTCCAATCCAACGTCGTCCGCTGGGATCGCAGAGAAAATAAATAAGCGTTCGTTTTCGGCGGGGGGTAAAGGGGCATGCATCCGAAGAGAGCTTTGTACACGTTGATAAAAGTAATGACGATAAGTACCTAGGTTCCGGAACCGGCGTACCTTCCCGTTGCCGAGTACCGAAATAGGTATTACATATGCAGGACTCGTTAACGTTATAAGAGACATTATTACAGAATCGGTAAGCGCTCGCAAATGATTACACGCTAAAGCCGCTAACGAGCATCACAATTGTGTTCGAATAAATAATACGTGCCTATATTATGCGGTCGAGCAATTATCAGGGGAGCAAAACAAAAGGATTCGAACTGATCGACTCGAATTAATCGGTGTTTTCCCAGGGATCGTTAGGCCTTGCAGAGATAAAGTACAATGGCGGACGTAAATGCCTCCCCTGCAGATACGACATCGCCTGTGCAGGATGGGAGGGCATTGATGTCTCCCAGGGTAAACTGGCTGACATAAATGCCTCCTCTGCAGATAAGACATCGCCTGTGCAGGATGGGAGGGCATTGATGTCTCCCAGGGTAAACTGGCTGACATAAATGCCTCCTCTGCAGATAAGACATCGCCTGTGCAGGATGGGAGGGCATTGATGTCTCCCAGTGTACCTCTACGCTTGTTACATCTCAAAACGTACAGCTGCCGGTTGATAAAATGTCGTCGAGTTGTTGCAGAGTGATTATCCTGGCACCCAAATTTCGATTCTTTTTGTTCTTTTTCTTGAGAAGTTCTAAGCTCTGTTAAATTGGCTACTTTAAATCGTTACTTGGAGGGGGAAGTAAGCGGCATACTTCAGGACGTGGGAAATAAAATGGAGGTTCGATAACTCACTTATTCTCTATTAATACACTTGAAAGTAATGACACTTTTTACAGGGCAAAAGTGTGTTTACGTCGCTCGTTTGTCATTCTGGGAAAGCTGGTAAAATTGCTGCTCCAGTGATACTCAAACTTCTAATCAAAATCTGGGTCCCCAGATCTCAAGAAGCGGCACTAAAGTCCCATCCGCTCCTCCGAACACCTGTCGAGCAAAATTAATAATTGATGACCGCCGTTTACAGGTACGGTTTACTTTTACGAGGCATCGTTAAAGGGAAGAACGAAATACTCTGATAACTTGACAATTAACTGCAAAGACCGACGGCTGATTCGCAGAGCTCGGGGATCGCAAAACGTGCACGATTGTCCTGTGCGTACACAAGGACAGTCCTGGATGACTAATTAAAAACGGTTCTATACAAAATTTCCTATACAAAAATCCTCAACGTTGTTTCCCAATCTATAACTAGCAGAGACTTGCGTAGAGTAAACGTTAAGATAATTAACGTTGAAGAATCTAATAAACGATAAGCAAATATCTAGCTCTTAAAATTCATTACACAAAAGTCTACCGACCAATCCCTTGCAAATAAATCCATGCCACTCGGTATTCAATTACCATTTTAGAGACTTCAAGTTAGTATTACGACTTAGGATTCTGTTCGCAAATGGTAACGATAGAACAATTCCTGACGGGAAAGAAATTATTTCCGAATCGATAATTAGCAGACACTTACGTAGAGTAAACGTGAAAATAATTAACGTTAAAAAATCTAATAATTAATGATCCAATATCTAGCTCTTAATATTGATTAGACAAAAGTCTACCGACCAACCCCTTGGAGATAAATTCATGCCACTCGGCATTCAATTACCATTTTAGAGAGTTCAAGTTAGCATTAAGACTTGGGATTCTCTTCGCAAGTGGTAACAATGCCTGACGGGAAACAGATTGTAAATTCTGAAATGAAGTAAATTTGTATAAAACCATTTGGAACAGACAATCCGATCTGCATAGAGACAAGGTACCCCCGAAGCCTCGGCGAATTTAACCAGCCGAAAGCAATTTGCCAACAACGGAGTCGCGAGACATAATATATAATAATTTAGTCGCGGGAGGAAAACATCTCGACTCCCGTCCGAATTAAACTTCTTACCTACGAACAATACTAAATACTCTGCATCGCGTAATTCGTACGATTATACGAAGTAGCATTATAATGAGATACAAGCTAAAAAGGGTTCGCTCCATCCCAGCTCCCTCCGCTGCGAACTCAGGGTCGAAATATATGCGCTTTCCTTAATTAGTTAGTTACTTAGTTCCTCGCTTTAATGTAAAGTGTAAAGGCTTGCGACAACAGTGACTCCATCGTACTAATTACGATACATGACCTTTAGTGTGTGCGATTCGGGGGAGGATACATTCATTGACTCTTTCTAACGAGGTGACGGGCTCGTGAATATTCATTGATTAGCGTTAAATAAAACCGAAGAGTTCCTCTTAATCTGTCCCTCTTCTCGATACGACACTATTAACAGACCTGAGAATCAACGTGAAATAGATTTAACCGAAACCTAATCCAAAAGCAAGTCAGCAATATATTTTTAATCATTAAATCGCAAATATATTCGGGTGGAGCAGGTTTCAGTTATCAATGGATGAAGGTAGTTGAGATATTAATTAAACACCGAGTTCGCGGGATTTATTGAAAAAGAATTTAACGGTAGTTAGAGGCCTTCATTGGTCGTAATTATTGTATACCCGTTGCGTGAGAATATTTTATACTAATTGGTTGGAAATATATTGTTAATCTCGCTTTGGAAGTAATTTCGGATAAAAGTGTTTCACGTGGACCCTCGGATCTGACTATTAATACTTGCTGCGTTTCGGTTGTTACTTATTGAGCAATTACTGTGTTTGGCGTTTTGCTCCTCGCTATTTTTTCCCGAGAGTTCTCGCTCGCGTTTATCGCGATCTTTTTATCATGATCCTATACGTATATATTTATAGATATTAATAAGTGCGTGCTGGATGCGACACATGATAAGTTTCGAGTTCGAGTACTAAACGCGCACGACCTTGCTCGTTAAAAAAGATTTACAAATCCCTTGGAAGATAACGCCACACCCTCTCCTTCGTCAATAATTAATAGTTAAACTCCGACGATTAACAATGGATAGAACGAACGCGCGACTTTAACTCGGGGAATTTCTCAATAACTACGGTTCCGCAATTTATTATTGTTCATCCGTTAGTCGTTCCAGGCTCAGAACGAAGGGCAAAACATTTGTACAAGAATGACTGACGGAGCAGAAATAAATAACGCTCGCAAATTAATAATATCAAATACAAAAAGGAATAAAATACGATTGTTACAATTCGTACCGGGTCAGTATCACCGTTCGATGCTCCGTCCCGGAAATCCGGAATTAACATTAATTTAAAAGTCGCCATAGTGTGAGAAAAAAAATCCTCTAATATTAATAAAAACTTCATGGACGATTAACGTAAAAGTTAACTGATATAGTAACTAAGCAACTATACAATGGAGTATTAAAAAGTGACAATTTTAGTAAGGAAGGAAGAGTGACAAGTTCCCAATCGTAAAATCGCCTAACAATTCGAGGTTTTCACTCCAAGCAACGACGACATACTAGTGCAATTTGGCAAACAGTTAATTCGCTCAATAATCGACTAATCGAGTAATCGCGCATGGCGTCGATTAATCCACGCATGTCCCTGTTCCCGCAGAGAAACTCCCTGACCCGCCATCTTGGATTCGGCCCCCAAAAAACAGCTTGCCCAATTTTTCGCAAAAGCAGGCGACACAGCCTCGCCCAACTTATGTATACAATTTACAAAGAAATCCTCGTAAGAATCCAACAATTACGAGCGATGAGGCCACGTCGATCACGCATCATCTCGCACATTACATTATATCATACGATACATATCCGCACAGTGATCCACTTAGACCCGAAAGAATTGAAATTTTCTCCTTAATTTATAGGTAGAAAAAGAAAAAACACCGTACAATGTCTCGTTCGACTACATTAACGGGATGACGAAAAACAAATCGTTCCTTGGCACAAGACGATGGGAAATGATACATCAGGGAAACGATCTATCGGATGAGAGTCGGTACTTGAAGACTTCGAGGGGGGTCGACGACCCTGAAGACGAGGACGAATCGACCCTCTCGCTCGGTTTAATAATACTTTAGAGTCCCGAATATCCGGAGTTAGCGTCTCTCTCTCTCTCCAAGTCGAGCTCCACGTTGATTAGATTATTTTATTATTACTAGTCCGTGCGGAACTATGGAGTTCGCCGAGCGATCTCGGGATCTCTTTCGAGGATATGATGTCGAGCGATCTTCAGGGATTTACGATCCCCGCCGGATCGTGTAGTAATACTGCCATGTTTTCATTTCTTTCTTTTTTTTTTCTTCTCTTGCGGTCGACTTTAGTTTAATATGGCGACTAAGACGCCTCGAGGTCGGAAATTCCTTCGACAGCGCGGCTTGATTGGAGTTAGAAATTCGTATATCGGATGTAGTGGTCTTCGGGGTCCTGACAGAACCTGACTTAAAGGGATTCTTAGCAAGATTCGAAGAACGGATACAAGATTATACGATCTTGTGTGTATAACGCGTAGATTACATACACCTAGTTGGGGGAAAATTTTGTTCGTTCTATTATGCTAACAGTTTAAACGTCCACCTCTTCATCCAATTCTATTGACGCGTCTTGAACTTCATCATTAAGCTTGACGTTTACGATAAGACAAAACAATACCCGAAAAACTAATTTCTTAATCCCTCTGTACTCATTTACCATCCTCCAGTTTCGTCGACATCACTGCATTTAACAATGGAAACTGACCACTATCAGTCTCGGATAGTAAAATTACGGAGCATAACGAATGCTCATTAACATCCGCCAGTGGTGGAAACTAAAGCGGAACAGAGTTCTAAATATTCATGAAACATTAATCTCCCGTGGTGTTTAGCTAGTCCTCGTTTTATCCTTAACGGTACGAATGCTCAGATTCCTTTAAATCATGGTCCTGTCAGAATGCGCATCCTGGACTTCCTCAACAAACGGAGGAACAAGCGAAACCGGACGCCATCGCCCGGAAGAGCCCCTGAGACCGGAAGTCCGAGGGGGCCAACCTCGGCAGGGTCTCGGCCGTGACCTTGGCCACCTAGTTGCGACCTTGAATATTCGGTACCGTTTCCGGGCACCACCAAGAAGAGGGCGCCGCCGCGTCGCGTCGACATACATACCTAACAGTATAACAGCCAGAACCGAGCAATATTAAATACCTTATCCGTTTAAATTCGTTATTTAGAGTTACAGTTAGCGTATTAAGTAATTCACTAATCTCGTCCTGTACGACCTATTTGACTCACGATTCTCTAATTTCTACACGTAATATCGGATCTCGCGTAGTTGCGTGCTTATTTTTACAGTCGCGCCGATCGGCCGATTTCCGTGGGCGTTGGTTCCCCATAAGCAGCCTCGAAGAGCCGATTTCCTGCAAATCCGATTTTGTTTTCCCATCTACCGAGGTAGCCAGGACGATGCATCGCTGCTCCGTGCGATCCTCTTCGTCCTTCCGCCGGTCGTCCTTGGTGAAGGTTCCTCGAAATCCGTCTCTAAACGTATTGGTATCCTGATATCATCGACATCTAAGTAACGAATCGTCTGAACATTAGTTTAGGTCGCTCAGCCTCGTAGGCTGAAGCTCGGCGATGAATTCACGAAGTCCTCCTAGAAGGTTCGGACTTCGTGGTTGAACCCGTGATCCGCTAACGAGGATCGGTTGAATCGGTAGTCTAGGCTCCATCTTCCAGCTCCTGGTGATCCCCGCATGGGATAGGTTCGACCTCTTGCAAAGGATGTGATCGGTGTTGAACGTGAGCAGGGTCGAGAGCACCTGCAGAGCTAGCATCAACACCTGCAGACCCGAAGACCAGCTATTAATCTAAAGGATATATACGGTATCTCCACAAAGCAACGGATCAGGCACCGTCTTTCGTTTCCTGCTTGATTTCCAGCTTCTCGGGAATTTGTAGAAGGTTCCTCTTGACCATGGAGAGCCATTATTGTAGATTTTATTAACGATAGCGCTCAGTCTCGAAACCGTCTCTGAGATCTGGTTATTTCCAGCCTGAAAAGTCTTCTGCTTGGTCCTGTATTTTCGGTGTTGGTGTTTTGGGTACTCCAGTCGGACTGAACATTGTACAATTTCAGGAAGATTGCGCTCCTGCAGAAGTGGAAGCCGATGGTGGAAGAAAAGGCTTTGCCACCCGTGTTCGATGCTCCCGTAGATGATGGTAGGTGGGACAAGGTGCGTCGAAGATGGGACGTGATCCTAGGGGGCAATGGCGGTGGCCTCAGGATGTAGAGTCTCGACCAACGAGGTTTTCGATCGTTCGGCTTCTTCGCTTCGAAAATGGTCTTCACGATCTTGCATCGGATTGGCCAAAGAATGAGCTGACGCGCTAGAAGTGGTCCAATGCCCCGGAATAGGCGAAACGACCAGCCGGCTCTGGTCCTGGACAACGGTGCCGCGTTCCTTCCAGTCTCCACCCGAACGGTCCGTCTTGCCCGGACCCGGGTCCTCCCTGGGTCCGACCAAAAGCGTCTCCAGGAAAGCCTCTTACATCAGCAGATCCGGTGGCTAACTCGCGGCGCTACCAACGCGCGACCATCGCCCCATGGACCTTCTCAGCAGTCTCGGTAGGAAACTTCTCGGTCACAGAATGTCCGTCTCGTAGATCTTGCTGGTGGTGGTGGTGGTGGAGGCAGTGGAGGTCTGATTACCGGTGACCGCGTTCTGCGGCTGCTCCTGGGGCGGTTTCACAGTGAGGCTGGTCAGGGAGCCGGAGGCGGTGGTGCTGAGGCCCAGACCCATCTTGGCCAGGAGGTTGCTCTCGGAGCCGGTCTTCTTCAAGAGGTCCGGGGGCGCGGGAGGGACGGTGGTCAGGCCCGACGCGTTCCTCTGGAGCTGCTGGAGCCTGGCGTACTGCTCCTGGAGGGCCTTCTGCTTGCGCAGGAGCTCCTGGTGGCGCTGCTCGAGCTGCTCCTGGCGACCCTTCTTGTTCTGCATGCCCTCCTGGGAGTTGATGCTCTCGCAGGAGCTGGAGTTACTAGCGGAGAGGATGCTGTTGGGCGGCAGCAGGTCCTCCGGGGCGGCGGCCGAGGCCGGCAGGGCCATCGGGGGCTTGGCGGGGGCCGCCGGGTCCTTGGGGTTGACGCGCCCCCGGCGCAGCGTCCCCGTGGGGTTCCGCGGGGGCAGCTGTGGGCTCGTGGGGCTGGCCAGGGGCGACCTGGAGCTCGTCCGCGGGGGCGGCGGGGGCGGCACCCGGCGCGCGCTAGCCAGCTGCAGCAGCTCCGCGTTGCGCTCCGGCACGGGGGGCTTCTGCGGGTGACCCGCCCCCGGCAGCGGGTTCCCCTCGGAGACCTGGAGCCGCGCGATCGGCGGTGAGGTGTCCGTGTCCGAGCTCGAGGGGTACGAGTGGAGCCGGCGCAGGGTGCTCGCGTGGCCCGGGCTCACCGCGGCCAGGCTCGTCGAGGAGTCCACGCTGCCTTTCCGGCCCGGCTCCGACGCCCCCGGGCCCCGGGCCACCCCCTGGCTCGCGCTTCGCCCGATCTCCGACAGACTCGGCGCGTGGCCCCCGCCTGACCCCTGCGACATCTGCGAGGCCGGCCTGGAGAACGTCTGCAGCTCGTCTAGCAGAGCGTCGAGTGCGTTTTCCGGACGCTGCTGATTGGCGGCGGGTGGCTCGACAGCGTGGGACCCTCCCCCGACGACGCCCGCTGACCCCAGGACAGTGCGTTCAGCTGGCACAGGGGCAGCTGTCTGTTTGACACAGGAACCCAGGGTTAGACCTAAGCACCCTTGCGGGTCACGAGACGTCGGCCGCCGTCTTTACTTGGGCAAAGCATCCTACCGGCACCGGAAGGAGCGGCCGACGCACCGAGGGGAAAGAGACCGGGTACTTTTAACCCTTTTCATGAGAACTGGACCGTTTTCACCCAACGTCGTCGTGTCGTAAATGTGGACAAAATGTGTGAACGTCCCTCTTCTCAGAATGAACCAACAATTTCTTTTTTTTTTTTTCGAGTATTAATCGCAACTATCTACGTGAGAATGCGGTGCAGTGCCGGATTGCGTATGCAAGGTACACATTTCAGGATACGATGGCGTTGGGTCGAAATACTCCAATTTCCGGTTGAGGGTTAAGACGGAATTTATGAATGTTTGTTAGGTGTGGTTGCATGGCGTAATCAGAGTTTGCAGGGGGTAGTTGTTAGTTCTCGAGTATTGTCTATGGGAGGTGATGTGGTGGAGAGAACGCGGACTTCGTCTAAAAAAGTATTCTTTTCCATTTTTAGTATTCTTGATAATACCTAGTATTTCATTGTTTTACGTTTTAGGGTACAAGTTCGACTGGGTTCTGTTACTTGACTTTCATTGCAAGTGTACAAACTGGGTAAGTAGAAAGTTTCTGGATAATAGTTTTTCTTTTTTATCATCATTTGTCTTTGCAGCCGGCACTAGGTAGCGGTGCTAAGATTATACTTCAAATGTAGGTAAATAATTAAACAGTTAATGGAAGCTGTGAATGGTTTAGTGTATGCTCATGTATGATATGTTAATGCTGACATAAATAATTTCCCCTCGGTGTAAACAGTTGCTCTTTACCTCCTTCGATGCGTTAATTATTAATGATCTTCCTGGTGTCGAGATTGGGGGCGAGTTTGTTTTACAAGATTTGTTAAGTAAAACCGCGATAGATGTATAAGCGATTTAGCATGAAAAATTGTTAAGATACTTTGCCCATTTGTTGTGATAATGTGCCGTCTTCTAAAGTGGCACGTGGATGGAGAAATCCTGTTGGAAGATGTCATACGTAGATGTTGAAAGTAATTATTTTCCTTTTAACGTCATCTCTCGTTATCCTTTTCTTTTTTTTTTAACGTTAATCCACTTTAATGGGATGATACCTTCCATGTGCCACGTTCTAAAATTCGGTTTCTTGATTCTGACCGTAACTATCATGCCAAATCTATGCGGACACGTACATGCAAAAAATAGAGGAGGCAGAGAAAGTAAGCGCAACGGATGTTAATGAATTTTGTACAAATCGAGAAACGTAAATATGGTAAAAAATATCAATTCTGTTAGATAGTTACCTGCAGTCGGTTACGTTTGTGCATGTTACAAGTCAGTACTCATTTGGGGCTCTTTAACATTTGGCGTCGATTGTTGTCCGGTATTAGTCAACTTAAAGAAAACCAAAAACGAAAAATACAAAATTAGAGAACCTCGGTCCGCGACCGATCTAGTCGGCAAGTCCCAATTGTTTATATTCGTCGCACATTCTGCGATTAAGTCAGTCGTTGTTACGAGTGGTACATGTAACTCAGTTTACAGGACAAAAATGGAAAGTTCCTTCCAGGCCCTTTAATCGATCCTGATGCTCCCATTAAAAAGTGTACATAGAACGCGACGCATAAAATTATCACCTTTATCGCCAATAATATTGCATCCGATGAGAAATAAGTTCAATCCAGAATAATCCTCATATGGTAACGACTTTGTAAACTTTCTTTTTTTTTCAAGTAATAGCATAAATCAACACAAATGTAATATGATTCGTGAACTGAAACAGATTCAACATCGATTCCCCAACTTCCGGGCAATGAAAAAAATATCGAATTGAAATTATACATTTAAATAAAATAAGAGCTCGTTTCCTGAACTCGAATCCCGTCAAAGATCACTTGACACGATTACATTTTTTTTTAGGCAGCTTTCCTTTAAGCCTTAACTTTAAGTGCCCCATCCTGCATATAAATTACATATACAACTAAACATTTACCGACCATCGAGCGTCGATTACCACAGAGTACGGACTAAGTGTGAAAAGAGAAGTGGCAGGGAAACTGGCAGAGAAAACGACAAGTTACCAGGAAATTGTCATTGATGTCCTGTAAACATTTAGCAAGGACAACCGCTTAAAGATAAGGTGCCATCGAGAAGGCAGAGGGTAGTACAGAGTATCTTACATGCGCTATGTACAGTGGTAAAACGTGTACCGAGTGTCCAGTACAAGTGCATCGGTGCATTCCTCATGCCACATGCAGTCGCGTACATGCTGAAAGTCGTCTAGTCGTTAGAGAATCAAGAGAGAGAAAGAGAGAGAGAAAAAAAATTCATGAAAAAAAAAACAGTAGGCCAATAAAAAATATACAGACAAAACCTTCAGTCCAATCCTTATAGTAAGGCAGTAGTAATGGAATTAGAGAGAAAAAAGGAGTACAGTAGTATCGACAGAAACGAAAGTATCGTTAGACAGATGAACAAAAGGATGAACACGCGTCAACGTAGAAAAAAAAAAACAAACAAAACATTAATAGTCGAGAGACATAACGAGGGAGTATAGGACGTATATAGTTATACCAATATAACACTAAAGTCGATAAATATATATATATATATATACCAGCTGTAGAAGTATACAGAGACGAGTGAACTCAGATATAAGAAGCTAAAGAACAGATAACCAAGGGTCGAAATAAACGTCAATGAAATTCCATAAAGATTGATTAAGTGGTTAGTTGTTAATAGCAATAATTTACACTATTACTCTACGGTTTCATCGGTGTATATAGGAGGTATACATGTCTCTCGTAAAGGGTGTAGCTTAAGGAAACGTCGCCGTTCCTTTGCGGAAACGCCACCGGAGAAACGGCGAGACTTCCTTCCGGTCACCCATTTGTTAAAAAGTATGCACTTGGTACGGTAGTGGAGAACATTGCCAATTAGCACGTACTATATATGTATATAGGTATATAGATGCAGTGATATATAGATATATACAGATATATATATAAATATATCGTCAAGTTCACAGGGCTTTACAGAAACGGACAGAAATAGAAGGAGGGATACATAGTTTTGGCTGTCGACAGATCGGAAATCGCATCGGTAAATCGTACCAACGGCGGTCATAATAATTAACAATAATCGTAACGGAATCAATTAGCCGTCTGAGGAAATCCAATGTAAACCTTAAAACGTCGGGACGTAGACACCTTACTATAAGAAGTGGATTGGAGCGTGTGTCTTGTGAGCAAAATTGGTTAAATAGTACCGAGTCGCACCCCCGAGTTGTCTCGCATCGCTCAATGCGAGACGACTCGATCTCTCATTTTTCTTTTTTTTTTTCTTTTTTTTATCGCTTACTACTGGCCCCGAAACTGATCGATTCGTATTGACAGCCCTTCGACGGGTCTCACGCGACGATCGCGCGGAAAAAGTTGCCCGGGAAAAATGCCAAGATTGGTAGAAAAAAAAAAGAAGAAAAAAAAGGAAAAAAATATGGCGAACTTTCGTCGAGGATCTTGACGCGAGAACTTGTCAGTACCATACACATTGTAAATTATATATATTAAAAATCTGTAGAATGCCAGCATATATGTTGCCGTTTAAGCATCGCGCGGGGCCTCTTGTATCGGCGATTCATTCAATTTTTTGGCTGTTTCTTTCTCGTCTTTTTGAGAATGATTTAAATGGCAACACCCATTGCTGAGACGGTTTATGTACACAGAGGAGGACCTTTCGATAGTAGAGCGAATATAAAGGAGATTGCAGAAACCGAGAAAAACGTTATCGTTGCACAAAATCAAAGTAATCTTAGAACAAGCACGAATCAAAAGTGGAAATATGTTGAAATGACTGTAGCACAGTGTAATGTAGAATATTCATCAAAGCAGTCTCGAAATGTTCCGTCAAATGAATAGATGTGTTTAAATATATGTATCTCTATGGTGCAATTTAAGTATCATTTTTAACGGAATTGTTTTTTTAACATCTTAATTAAAAAGTGTCTATCTTCGGGGAGGAAGAATGACTTTCAATCGATATGAAGATTAAGGACTTTACGTGGAAATTCATTGAACGTTCGAGACATCGTAATGCTTGGTTTGCGTGGACAAATTAAAATTTACATATGTGCATATGTGAATTTAATTAAATTGTCATCGAAACTCGTTCCATTGAGAGAACGCTTCAGTTTCGTCAACGCAAATGCAAGAAGCGATCTTTTGTTCCCTCTAATCCATTTGACAGAACAATTAGAGTCCAATGAACGATAATGATTCTGTATATATGATTCATGAAATAGATATATCGAACGATTAGAAGTAATATATATATATATAACAATATAGAGTAATAATGAATTAATATTAATTAGTAAAAATTACTCGTGACTGGTCTGTATGGCCTCCTTGAAGTTAGTACTCCACTTCCAGCCATACTACAAAAATGAACAATACGTTCACTGCTGCAGGTCATAATAAATTTTTGTTTTCACTATTCGGTAGCTTTAATACGCTCGTGTCTTTGTGTCTTTGTGTGTATGGTGTTGTGCAGCTTTGGAAAAAAATTGCACTTCGGTTACCTCCAGCCCCGTTATCGGCAACACTGATTTTGTATGCAAAACCATTGTTGCGGCAGCTCACGTAATACAAGGTATAACATTGAGTCTTTTGTGGATCACAACTAACATACAATGATTTGACAAAACATTATTAGTTCCTTTTCATGATTTAAGACACGCGAGAGATGTTACTCACTTAGTTACATTTTACTAGTCGCACAATTATATGTAAATCGTCATAACTCCGTTATGAAAGAGTTATATATTTCTAATGATCCTATGATACTGCGAAATAAGACAGTAATTTCTCATGAAAATGAGCATCCTTCGAGTTAAGCTTTGAGTAATGTCAAAAACAAAAAAAAAGGGTTAACGTTTTGTCACATCATGAGCTAACTGTTAAGTATCTATTCTATCGGGTCACAGCAAACATTGAAATTGGTCTTCAGGTTTTTGGAGCAGAGGGGTCCATTAAGAAACAAGTTGCAGGAGTTAATCAGACACTGACGCCAGTGGACAATGATAATATATTCCGATTCTAGGGACTTCTGATATTTTGGAACGGAGCTGTCGGGGGGGAGGAAGCTAGGCGACGAATTTTCGAGAAAGAACAATTACGTATTCTTAGGCAAATTCGGTACAAATGTAACTTTCCGCTAAGTGGCCGTACCACATTCTAGTGTTGAATATTCCAAAGTTTTCGAGACCTTAAGCTCCTTAGATAACATTTGCACGTGTCATTATTCGCTGTTGATCTGCAGTGGTTAATCTTATTTCCCAGGGTGGTAGCAAATGTTTATAACGATAACGAACATGACAGTTTAGATAGGAAAAATTCTATCGACCATTCCCAGAATTAAATATTGATTATTGGAAGGTTATTCGCGAAGATTCGATATTTTATTAAAATTATGATCGAGACAGGAATCGTTAGTTTCACAATTGGGAAATCTTACGAGTAAGGTATCTCGAATTTAGAAATTATTTCTTTGGTCATGTTCCACGTTAATTCGGTTTGCACACACTCTGACCTAGGAAAAGTTTATGAAATGGCGAGAGCGAAGCATCAGCTAACATTCTACGAGATAAAACGTGGTGGCTAAATCTAGGAACCTAGTATCTCACAAAGAGTGTGCGTAAAACGCCCGACTTCGGAGAGCAATCCGAGCGGGCAGGGACAACTCAAAAAATCATTATTCTTTTTCTTTTTTTTTCTTTTTTCTTTCGTACGGACTTCAATCCAGGAAGGTTTACATCAGATTTCATAGTTGTAACTTGAACTTCCAAATAAAACAGTGCGCAAAACGAAAATTAAATAGGACTCACTAGCAAATTATTGATCGACTTTGATGCCGAATGTGAATCAAGGTTGTCGAATTAACGAATTAAATCCCATCAGATTTAAATTGGAGAAGCACTGAAGTCATTTTTCACGATAATAATCTGCTAGTGTTAATATAACTGAATTGTATTTACCAATCAAATTGTGCACCAGAACTATGCCAATTGTTAATTGCATGTACAGCTACTCCTCGAGTGGTCTCTTTATGTTCTGCCGAGCTGCACGATATATACTTTAATTAAAATCAACAAGTATATTTTTTCCAATAGTTATCCGAGATTCATTTTTGCATAAGTATGGAATGCTTCTTCGATAATGCCGCTGGAATCTTTGATACGAGATCTGAGAACTTTCTTACGAGTAGGGAAATTAATTTCCCTGGATTGATAATTTATTTTTGAAAAAGGATGTCTTCTATTAGTTATCTCGTTTCCTTCGAAAAAAATCTACCAGATGGAGCCAAAATCGTGCAGCAAGGCAGAACGCTCCGTGAAGTTTTACTCAAAAACGATAGGTCGTGAATAGGCAGTTTGGTATTAACTATTGTACCGATTTCTGTAATAGTAAAAGCATACGTGGTACGGTTTATAATTTTCTTACAATAGATGAGTGTTCTCGTTAGTTAACAGTATTATTAAGCCTGTGTCATATATAGATAAATCTATCACTCGTCGCATGCGCTTAGCATTGTGGGACATTGGATAAGCGATGTACAGTTTACTCCGCAAAAAGGAATCATCTCCCCATCATCCCGACAAATATTCCTACCCTTATCCAGACTTCCCAAACGGATCCACCTAGCTAGAAATTAAAAGAAATAAACTATCCCTCGAACCCCCACTACTTGAAACTTTGCGAAGTAAACTGTGCCTTGGAGTAGTCTCCCATTTCCTTGCTGCTCGAGTCACTCCTAGAGACGGAAGGACGACTCGAACCACCGTGTATTCTTTTTTACCAGCTCCACTCCGGATCCTGATGTTAAAAAGTATCTACATAGAGGAATTACTCGCAGTTCGGACTGTCTTCTGAAATTTTGCCGATCAATTTCGAGCCGTGGAGCAGGAGATTTGCACCGGTTGCATTCGGAGCGACGTCCCTTCCATCAACCTCGACTGACACTCGCCGGACAAGTAATCGGAGATCAATGACTCTTTTCTCTTCCATGCATTGTCGGTGCTAGCGCACGAGAATGACAGCGGGGCTTGGAAAGAAAGTTAGGAACCTGAGGACAGCAAGCAGGGTCATCAATTACCTTGGAGTGTTGCGCCGAGGTCGGCGTAATCGGTGGTGTCTCCTCGGTCTCGACACTCGCCGCGTTCGGTAATCGCTGCTCTTGCACCGACGCCAAGCTAAAACGAGAACCGCTTTAGATAATCGTCCTTTCGAGAAGACATCCCGCAGGCTTTTCGAAAGGAATTTACCGTTTGAGCGTGACGAGAGTTCCAGTTAATTTCTTGCACCTCCTTAACGCGGATTCGAGGCGTTCTGGCTCCTCCTTCAGGAACTTTTCCTCCCGGACGACCTTCTCCATTTCGGAGCTTAGGAGACCCTTCATGCCCTCCTGCAAGCTCGGGAACCGCATTTTTAGATCCGCCACCGTTTTGCTGCGGAATTCAAACGATCTAGTTAACTAATTTATATCAAGACAATGATTTCTTAGCGCTACGTCGACTTCAAAGGTGACAATACTTAAAGTGAAGTGAAACACGTCGAGGAACTTGATCGACATCAATAAAGAAGATTTTTCCAAATGCCTACGTTGCCGACGTTCGTTTTTATATTGACTGCTGTGTCTAATCATATTGGGTATTGTACCAAATGGCATACTGCACCTGCCGTTTTCGTACAATAAATATCAAGAAATCGAAGTAAAACTCCAGAAATCCTCTGGATTCATGCTTTCTAGGGTCCTAATTGACTGCAGAGGGACCCCCTGCGCCATCTGTGATTTCCAGGTTAATTAAATTTTCACTCCGAGACCTCGTATTACCATCGTTTTAGTATAGAAGCGCATACAACACTTTTTTTGCCTTTATCCCGTTTAAATACGAGTTTATCGATTACCAGAGTGTTCTAAATTGTTGTGAAATTATCCTGACCCTTTCGATTCTCATATCAGAGCCTTCGATAATGGTATATTGATCGAAATATGAGAGCTCGACGCCATTTTGGTTCTGGTCTGAGCTGAGTTAAACATTTTTTTTAGAAAATCCAAATTTTGAATGTGTCAGGACAATTCTTAGATGATCAGGAGTGATGTGTCAAAGTTTCAGACAGTTTGGTCTAATACCCTTAAAAAAAGTGTTGTATTCGAATCGACTAATTTGAAGGGGGCTTCACTTCACCTTAAATCGTTCAACAATTGGTTCTCAAGTTCTTCCACGTCTTACGTTCTTCCAGTTACACTTTTTGCAGTTTCAAAGATAAAGCTCTAAAATGGACCATTTGTTATTTAAAAATGTCAATCTACGCTCATACAAATACGGTTTATTAATTGCTCGTTGTCTTAAAGTGACACTTTTTTTTTTCTTTAAGATAATATACTAGCGCTATAACTGTTAGAATAAATCTTGTAATTTATGTAGAAAGTTCAAAATGTAATCGAAGACAGTTAGGCAATTTCGAACCTTGATTTGTTGAGAATCAAAGCCATGTTCTCCACGTCCGACATATTGACGCGTGTTTTTCGGTTGATGACGTTGCCCCGTAATTCCTCCACTGTGCTCTCTAGCTCGCTGTAAAATGCATATAATATTACTATCACGAGTATCAACATAGTGAATATAATAAGAACAAGAGTTATCACGCTAGGCGCTAATTTTATGGGTAAACATTCTAATCATAACCACTCACGTAAGATCTTTTTCCAGCCTTATCATTTCTTGCTTGTAGAGGTCCTCTTCACGGCTCAGTCTAATCTTTTCAGCATCCCCAGAAGCCCAGCCTGCATCTCCTCCGGACAACAACATGGCCCTAAAATAAATATAAACATTAGAATTTCAATAATTAAATAATTCCACCAATTAACATTATTACATTCCAAGCGTTTCGATTTTTTGCATAAATGTTTTCACGAGTCTTTTGCACTCTCGGAATGCAATTTCGGATCGGTTAGTTTCGTTTTTTCCGTGAAAAGCTAAAATTGAATATTCTCCGCAACAGTAACGCCTCGTCGCTAAAATCTAAATTGCTGCAAGCGTCAAAATATTCAAATCGGAAAGGGTATTTCCGCAATACGAATAATTTTTCTCTCAAGTCGAAATTCATATGTGACAATAAGTAAACTACTATTTTTGCGTTCGATGCGTTAGGAGCACAAAGTCATCCAACATTTATTGCATTCAATTAACCCTAAACTCACAAATAGAAACCCACCCCAGTATTTGTTGTTCATTCATATATAAATGGGGTGTATATCTACAAACTAGAATTTAAAATTAAATTTCCTACCGATCATTAACTTCCTCATTAAAAAATTAAGGGATTCGCCTACTAACACTCACCTTTACCGATGACGGAAAACATTTTGGCAACGAAAAACAAGCAGAGTGGATATATCTACCCCAGTCATGAGTTAGAGGGAAGAAAAAATAATACATGAGGTCTAAGGTAATATATCCGCGCAATTAGTCGTCACTAATCGGTAAAAACTACCTTAGACATCGGCTTAACCCTTTGGCTACTAAAGGCACTTCAAGGTGTCCGACGTTTGGTGCAATGTCGCCTGTGGGCATGTCGATCATACGTCGAAAGGGTTTCGTGCTCAGTGGGTTAAGAGAATATGAAAGGCGCTAAGAAATTTAATCGACGTCGATAAAGCAAAATTCATCTATACCCTTTTTGGTGGTAGCGCCGTTTCAAATACTCAAGTGGGAACATAAGGTGGCGCGTCTCATTCCTGACATTTATATTTATATTGTCTTTTACACTCTACGTTAAGAATTATACGAACCGAAGGGTTCTATATGTCATTTCGGTAAAGTAATGATAAAAATATCGACGTAAAACTGCCGAAAGCCCATGAATCCATAACTTTATATTTTGACGAACCAACGTCGCCATCTGTGACGTTTAGCTGCAACTAAATTTTTTCTCTTTAAACACGCGTTAGCCGCAGGACAAGCCAGCATTCTCTCGCAATCGTTGGTGAAAGTATTCACCACAGTTTCCCATCTGACTCTGTAATATTCCATTTCTACGGTATTCAAAATTGTTCGAGCTAGGTCCTGAAACTCTTCATTTTCGATTCTAAGCCTCTAAGAAGCGTGAAACATCCAAAACGTGCTATGTTGGTTCAAGTCCATGATAAGTAAATAAAAGTGAGACTTGTCGCGAACAAAACAACTTAAATTTATTATAATATTAAATTGACGAATGACTTATTGAATTTTGTCAGCTCTTCACGCGTGAATACCGATAACAGTTGCAGAGATGATGGTGAAGGCTGACGAGAGACGTTGAATTCTATCGAGAGACGGAGACTGATTGACTTACAGAAAAAATACAGGATTCCTCCTCCGGTCGCATTACATTTTTTGAGGAGATGGTAGCAAATTTCGTACATAACGATTGACTGACTGATTTTAAGAAGGGCGGTTAAAATCGAATAGTCGGCCTCGTGATCGGTCGATAGCTGTCCACTACGGTTGGGTGAAAACGGAAAATTTCTAGTTGCCGTGCAGATAGAAAAACATGTTGTATGCCCCTGTGCATGTTGCGCGCACGTGTTAGCGGTAAAGTTAAAAAAGGTATGACGGTAAAGGATAGGGACGGTCAACCCGAGAAAATTCTAAAGAACCCTAAACCTCCGCGATGGGACGTACGGGGCAATATAACCGTATCGTAGAAAACTAAAATTCACGAACGTATTTCGGAGTCAGGAAATTGGTAAATGGATAAATGGCCCGATGGGCCCAAGTAAGTCCCTTTCTGGAAATTTGTCTGACATTTCAAAAGCCGCAATGAATTCAAATACATGAGTGTCGTGCACGGAACACATTTCTTCCTGGGTTCAGCCGTACCTGATGGTGATGAAGGTATCCTTGATGGTCTCCCTGACCATGTGCGCCTGGGTCTGGGACATGCGTCTGAGGTTCCTGACTTCCTGCCTCAAGTCCTTGGCCTTCTTCTGCAGACCTCTAAGCTGATTGTACATTTCCGGCGTGAGTGATAAGTCCCTGTAGACGTAGGGCCCCGCGGCCAGGGCTGCCGGCTTCGGGGGTGGCGGGGGCTTGTGCCTGTCCCTCTCTGAAACGATTTCGTTCCCGTCAACGCCGACAGCCGTAAAAACCGACCGCCATTAGCTCGTTAACATCGCACATCTTTCACTCCGTCAGTGGCGATCGCTTTGCGCGGGCCCGGAAGTGCCAATCTCAATTTACGGGCACCCGCGCACCGCGATTCGGGTTATCACCGCTCAAGAGTTAAGTAGCTCAAGAGGAAGTAAGCTTTACCTTGGGAGGACATCCTCGGCAACGTCGAGGATTTGATTGCCGGTTTCGTTGGCTTTGTGTCCGCTAGTTGGTCGTGGGCATTGCAGAATTGCACGAGAATGGAGGGTTAGATCGTTACATTGCGAGTGAACAAGCCTGATTAGTGGGCGAACCTTTCGTGACAATTGATCAGCATTAAGGCGAAGTGAAACACCTCGAGGAACTTGATCGACGTCGGTAAAAAAGATTATTCTAAATACCTATGTTGCCGACCTTCGCATTTATATCGACGGCCGTGTCGAATTATATTGGGTATTGTACCAAATGGCATACTACACCTGTCGTTTTCGTACAATAATTATAAAGAAATCGAAGTAAAACTCCAGAAGTCCTTTGGATTCATGGTTTCTGAGGCAGTAATTGACTGCAGAGTGACACTCTGCGCCACCTGTGATTTTAGTGGCAACTAAATTTTCTCTCAGAGACCTCGAGTTACCTTCGTTTTAGCACAAAAGCGCATAAGACACTTTTTTTACCTTTATCCCGTGCAAATGTGAGTTTCTCGATTACTAGAGTGCTCTAAATTGTAGTACAATTGTCCTGACACCATCGTTTCTCATATCGGAGCCTTCGATACTTGTATATCGATCGAAATATAAGATCTCGTCGGCATTTTGGTTCTGGTCTAGGATAAGTGAAAAAATTCTTTTTCGAAAATTCAAATTTTGAAAGGGTCAGGATAATTCTTAGGTGATCGCGAGTTATGTGACAAAGTTTCAGACGGTTCGATCCAATACCCTTAAAAAAAGTGTCTTATTCGAATCGACTGATTTGAGGGGGGTTTCACTTCACCTTAAATTTAGAAGAGCCTCCTGGGTCCCAGGAGAAAGAGAGAGAGAACGCTTGCAAAGAGTTCTATCTCGTTAGTTAAGAGAAATATATAATACATATATTTAGAGGTAGATTGGGGAGCATAAGGCGGGTATTATCTTCTGAGGTGGACATCGTTTCCCGGCTAAGAGGCAACGATAAATCGCAATTATTCCTCTCTGTGCCCGATTCCCCTTTGGGCGATAAATCGCAGGAGGCTCTTGCTGGATTAGCATGTAAATATGGCGGAATTAGTAGCGATTAGTGCTCCTGGAGAGATGGCGGACAGGTGAATTTAATGAATAGGATTATTGCCCTACCACAAGAATCGTAAATATCTCTAACTGGGTGGAGGAACTCCCGAATGGATTGAATCTCATGCTCGGTATTACGATTTATACACTGAGAAAAAAATTTAATTGAATGAAAAAAAAAAAATAGTTACTTTTAATAAATGCGATGGTCACGGGCGGGGAAACGAGAATGCAGTTAAATGAAAAATAAATGCTTTCATTCGAATAAATGAAATTTTCCTTAAAATGAAGAAGTATGTGATCATACGAACAATATATACTTTTAAATCAAGTTGATGTATCTTTGAAAGGAGAATATGGTATAGTTTATTGGAAGAAGTTTCAATCAAATGAAAAAAATAAGAGTAAACTTATAAGTTTAACATACACCAGAGAAGTTGAATGGCGAATAAATAATGGTGAAATTTAGGAAATGCATTAGTGCAATTTATAATTATGCAAAAGTACTCGAGATTAGGTCCAATCCATTGGACACAGGTATCACCAGATCTTTCCGTCTGCGATTTTAACATAAAATGGAGAAGTTAAGGAAGGGGCTGAATGGAAAATCATGGACTATTTTCCTAGTCCGCCAATCTCTCCGTTCGGTTAGTGCTGTTAGTGATTCTGGCACGATTTGCGAATGCATTGTGCACCTGCAATTACCTGCATGTTGAGGGGAGTGTTGCTTGGGTGAATTCATGTCTGGAGGCTCGTCGCTGAAGGATACCGATTTTTCGAATGACACCGACTTGTCTGCAATAGATCGGGTGTTTATCGGACTTTTTAATGCGGCTGACTTTTGCATGATCACGTAATATACAAATATGTTAACAGGCGTGACGACATTTAGATGCCCCGGTCATAAAAAAAAAATAATTATTTGAAAGGCCGCATACATGCTGAAGCAAATTTGCCGACACTTTTTGTCAGACTGGCAACAATGATGGTGCTTTTTTTTTATTTACAGAATAATTGTGCCCATTCAATAGAACTGATGCTATACAATGGAGTGAAAAAAAATCTGCTTTACAGCTATTTCATACCTAGTAAACGAAAGCACTTTTTAAAATCACATAACATTTCTATCGACAGTAGAAAAATATAACATGTATAAGTTAGGTGCCAACGTTTTAACAAATAGTACATAATGTAGTCAAATAAGCTTAAAAGGAAATTATGATGCTTTATATATGTGTATAACATTCATTCTTCGTTTAATTCTTTTTTTCCTCCATAGCATTTGGTGTATTTTTTTTTTTTTTTTGAAGCGCGCGTGAATTAATACGAAAACTAGTTATATTGAAACATTCATTTTTTATTAGATTGTTTAATCAAGCTTAATACTTTTAGAATGTAGACGTAAAGACATATTCTGTGAACGATACGACTGTGCGAGAATAAAAAATGAAAACGCGTGTGCAATACGGATCATTGTCAGTCACCATAAATAGGATAAAACAAATGAAATGTTTTTATCGAAAATGTCACTTCTGTATGTACATATCGAGTAACGAAACAATAACCGCTCCAACATATATATAAAAACTCTACATGCACCAGAAATTGAATAGCTTAATATTCAGCGGACCGAATGCCACGTATAGCTGAACAAACTTTTTACATACAACTTATAACAATTGCTGAATCTTTTTAATACGTCCAACTTTGTATACATCCCACAAATTACTTACACATTTCCTATCAAATACGTATTTACTAAATAACGATAAGACGAGACTAAATGATAAGAAAACGTCATTAGATTTAAGAAACGACTTCATCCAAAAGCGTTAATAATTAATTAAATAGTAAGACGACCATATCCAAATTAAAATTCAATTTCCTTAAATAACCGGGTTCTCAAGTTGTCGGCGATGAAACATTTAACTTACATGGATTCTTATCACTTTCTGTTAAGAAAAAGAAAGAAAGAGGGAAACGATTGACAGATGACAATTGACAACAGTAAAACGAGTGCAACATCTATCATCACAGAACTTATGCAACATGCTTTCACGTACACCTCACAATTGCGTTTAAAAAGGAAACAGAAATAATTAAAACGAAATTAACGCCCAAGGACATAGAGAGAGAGAGAGAGTGAAACTACGAAAGTGCCATAAGACCATTAGGACATACAGGGAAATTTAAACAAAACACGTATAAAAAGCAGAAGAGAATACAATTGGGCGAACCTTTGCCTAATTTCGGCGGCTTAACATCGGTCCTTAAGTACGACTCATCTGTAATGGCAGGTTGACAGTTTTATATTGACAATGACATCACGACGAGAGAATATCTACATGGCGTGACGCGGAAGAGCCGACAAAGTGAACGTGTTAAATAGAATACAAAGACTGATAGACACGAGAGAGAAAGAGAGATCAGCGATCGGTGATTAGTGATCGATGGTTAGTGATTAGCGATTAAAGAGTAGGAATTAAAGACACACCTGGCAGCGAGGCGGAGCTGGAGCTAGAGTGCTTGTCGAACTCGTCTCCTGCGCCTGGTGTGCGTTAGTCGGAATAATAAAGCACTTGTACAGCAGGGTTAAAGAAAATTGTATAAGTAGAGCCACGAGCCATGTAACTTCTTAAATTGATAAGAACAAAAATAAGAGATATACCAGAAAGAAGATGAATTTTCCAGGGAAGGACTGCGATGATCCGATCCTGCGACGGTCATACAATTAGTATTTCTTGTCATCACGTGTTTTTCTAATTTTTTTTTTATATTGTTATATGGGTGAAGATTGATAATTGCATAACATTGCATGGCTCGTGGCGAGGAATCTAAATTCGGAAGTTATTTCTACTGGCACGGCTTGCGAGGTATATGTAACTCAGGTCCTTGGAGGACGTGTTTGTTAATTGAATATTTATTTCTCACCGTACGTCGACAAGATTAACCGGTGTACCTGGTAGTTGCATATACCGCGCAAGGCGAAAAGTCTAAAATATGTAATGTAACTCTACGATGACCGAAAAGTATCTTAAAGATGGCCGACGCCAAAACCCAGGAGTCGGAGTTGTGTCGCTCTACATCGCGACAAGATGAAAAATCCTTTATTGAGTTTTGACGCGGCTCGAAAGGCGGAGGTAAAAGCAAAACGTGCTCTATTTTCTTGTTTTTCTTCTTTTTCTTTTCTTTTTTTTTTCGGTGAAAAGTTACGATTAACAGGAGAGATTATCTCTTCTTTCGTTTAATTATTCCTTGAATTTATTTCCTTTTTATGCAGCCTTCTTTTGAAAACAGAAACGCGAATTGGAAGGGTTGCGAATTTACTTAGAACGAAATAAGTATGCTGTTATATTCGCACTCGCAATTGAAAATAATAATTCTATTCAAGGTCTTGAAAGTTCTTGACACAATAGAATTCAGTTGACGTTTGTTTCTTCCGTATTCAGATGGACGAATGAGTCCTCAAAGGAATGTAACGTTTCCAAAAAGAAAGGACAAAGTATTGTTAGTAAGCACTTTAAAATATCTTTTAAATAATTTTGCGGACACATAAATAAGCCCGTGATGGCCGAAATGTGAAAATGTTGTACCATGTTTGTTACATGTTTTAGTTACATATTACTAACGTTTGCTAATTACTTTTATTAAGCCTAGTAAATGTAATGTTATGACATATTGAAGTCTCCTTCTCGCTGTAATTATACCGACGTTAAGGAAACGTTACATGATCGCTTAAGAGAAGACGAGAGTCATTCTTAACTATGTTTAATTATTTGTTATCCAAATCAAATTTTGATTGATGACCAAATGACATTGAACTGTCAAAAATTGTAGCGAATTTTATCGGACCCTCCTAAAACATACATTCTCAAAAACCACCTTGGTCATGATATCACTTCTACTAAATAATTTGAAACGTTAACACGTATTTATAGAGGCCCTAAGGAAAAACGCGATTCTCGTGAAATTTCATAAAAAAAAAATCCTCTTTATCTAGCCAAGACCAGAACAAAAATCATACTTTTTTTGTGAAAAATGAAAATTCACGAGCATCGCGTTCTTCTTTAGAGCCTCCATAATCACGTGTTAAAGGTGCACCCAGTTTGGAGAAAAGTTTTATAAATATTTGGACGTTTTATACAGGGTGTTTCCTAAACATGTGGCGAAAATTCAAGGGTTGATTCCTGAGGTATTTTTATGAAGAAATGTTCATATAAACATTTGTCGAAAAATGCTTCATAAGGGAGCTCGATCTATATGAAATAAGAGTATCTTTTTTACGTAAAAATCCTTCAGGTATAATATTCTAAAATCAAAATGTAAAAAAAATGTTCATTAAAATTAGGGGTTATTTTTACCCTCAACCCCTTCAGTATGGGACACTTCTGATTAAAATTTTGAAATTCCGAGCTCCGATTCTGATTCAGCGTCAAAAGTTTATGCGGTATACCAAATGTCATAATTTCAATATGGACGATTTCGAAAATATTGAGGAAAAACCGCCTTCAGGGTGCCCCATTTGAAGCTCCCTTAGAAAGTATTTTTCGACAAATGTTTATATGAACTTTTCTTCATAAAAATACCTCAGGAATCACCCCTTGAATTTTTGCAGCATGTTTAGGAAACACCCTATATATATACATAGAATGACCCTTCCATATCACCTTAACACATTGTTAACCGGTAACGAGTTAACTCGTGCCGGAACGACTAGCATTGTAAAATGGCCGGTCAACAATGTGTTAAGAAGCTAAATCTTGGAGGTAAATCTCGCATAGAGGTAACCCGTTAATCGATCATCGAATATATGTTATTGTCATGCTTATGTGTACCTGTAGTCCTTGCATATGGATCTCGTCCTGCTGGGACTTGTAAGTAGTCCCTGGGAGAGGGGCTAGTATGGGGGGCATGGGTTAGAGCCTTTTGCACGAGCCCTGTTAAGTTAGCAAGCTGCCGTTCCATGTGTTCCACTCTTATCCTGTTAGAAATAACGTTTAGTGGGATGAGTAATTAGCTCATACAGAAATTCCCCGTCCATTGCCCTCTTCAAGAGAGAAACAGCCAGAGAATTCAAACAAATTAAGGATAAATCCCTTAAAGAGTGTCAGACTTGAGTACCGTATATCAATTGCCGAAAAATCCATTCTATGATATCTAGATGAACATCTCTTTAGATAGCAGAGCAGTCAATGGACATTTTCTGGAGAGCAGGAAAAAAACCCACTCTAACCAGGCAAATTAAAGAGTTGCCTGTTAAAATGAAATTCTCACGGGAATTATGAGAACTCTTAGGGCCTGATATTGCAGCTGAATTTAATTTGGAGAAATTCAACTGCAAAGAATTATCCCGCAACGTTTAACAAGAGTAATTGCAATTCGGAAAAGAATTTCAAACTCCGAGGCCACTTATTGAAATATTAATCGGATCTCGCATCTGCCTCTCTTTGAGATTAAAAGTACTCCCTTGAGTAAAGTGCGAGGCTCGGTGGGATGTTTAACAAGTACGTTGTTAATCGGTCGAGTGTTATTGCTGGATGAGTTTTAAAGTTAAATCATCTCAACGAGTCTCTTCAATTGATTGGTACACCTCGTCGATACCAGAATTGAGCCTGGACTTTTCTTTAATATTTCTGATCAGTTTATAAACACCGAATTAAAATGCACTCTTGGGCAATAAGGTCGAATAAGTCTGGTTTATCGCTCAATTCTGGCATTGTTGGGTACATTTTCATACTAGTCAAGTATACAATCGGTTCGATGCACTACGAGTGCATAACGTGACATGCTTCGATTTTATACCGAATCGAAAGGCATCGGCCTCCCATGAACACATTTCAGTATTGCATAACTCGCAAGAATCTCACTTGTAATAGCTTCGCCTTACATTCCGTGAGTACCTCAAGTGCATGCAATGCAATCGCATAGGTTCACTTACTCGATACGTCTACGGATCTAATTCTAGGTCATTCATGGTTTTATCAGGCAAAAGCGAACGAACGTACAAAGCAACGGCAAACGCAAATCGCGACAATTTGACAAATAAACTGAAATTAAATGTTTCCAAACGTTCCGTGAACGATTTTGATTCCACTGATTACCCTTCATAAACTGAATCTATACCTCGATAAAAAAGAATAAAATGCATTGAACCAATAAAATATTTCTTTGCATAGTATCAATGAAATATCTTGCGCAAAACATTTCTTTGGTTCGATGACATTTTTTTTCTTAGTGTATAAAAAGATAAATAAGATCATAAAAATAATGAACTTCTACACGACAAATGTTCTGTAATGTAGATACCTGTTAGGTGAGTGCACTTGGATTTAAAAGAAAATTAAACAAAAAAATGTATTCATGGAACGTTTTACAATTTAACATTACACGTAAATTTGTGCACTCCTACACCGAAAAAATTCCTTTTGTCCATTCGGTTGATCCTCTCGATGCAGGATGGTAATTGTTTATTCAAACGAACAGAAATCTTTTTCAGTTTATAATGTCAATTCTTCATACTAAAGGTGTCAACAAACTCGAACGTTTAAACTACCTGATGCGAACTCATTTAACATTACTCGGTCTGGAACTTTTACATAATTTCGTACATGCAATGGAAAGGAAAACTGGAACAATATACATTAATCAGTGGACTTTCACTTTACATCGTGGTAGACGTTAATGTTATGCTGGACACTTTTTGGAAAAATGGCAGGGTGATAAGAAAATTCTCATCTTTGTTCTGCCGAGCCATTTTTCCAACTTTTTATGATATGCGCTTTTGCTCTCTCTTGCCGAAAATATGATGTTGATAGGGACTCGATTTTAATATTTACATCGTAACATTTATTGCTTCAGGTAAATGTATTACTCAGACACGGAATATAATGTCTAAACCTACATTATTTAAGACAAAATTCCAAATGTCTTTGTGTAGTCTAAGATTTTCTTTATTAATGTATTCTCCAGAAATGTTGTCTAATAGATTATGATATGTAAAGATATGTAAAGTTCTGTATACATTTTTGCATTTTGATTTCGAGTACCAATGTGTTCTCCGTGTGATACATTTTTTGGAAATCATTCCCACATCGCAAGCCTGACCCGGTCACTAATTCCTTTACCAGGATCTGGGAAATGATTTTTTAACGAAAAGTTTACCATCATACGTGCTCATAATTGTTCAAGATGCCCTAAAAAATCCTCTGAACCTTTAATTATCTAAGAAAATAATCATCAGATACAGGCATAACAAATATTTATTTAAGCCTCTCCACTCAATGAACCGCAATATTCTATTTAATTACCGGGTAAGCATAAATAAAAAAATAAAAGACTAGTTGAACAATTCCATCCAATCGACCTCACATTCCTAACCGAGGGAACATTCCCTTTGATTTACTAACTCCCGCGTGAAATCTCTCATTCCGGAATAATAACTAGAAATTGCAATATAAAAAGTCGATGCGTAACCTGGTTAACAATTTAAATTCAACCTTCCAGCGGATCAGTGTTTGAATTAGCATGTAAAATGAAATTAACCGAACTGGAAGCAGGCATATCTGGCAGAAGCGCATAATCAGGTGTCGAAGCAATGCATATGTACGTATACATACGTATGCATGGCGTATATACGCATTCGAGCAGGCATGGTGCATTCGCGCAATACTGCAAGGCACTTGTTCTATCGAGTTATCGCAGATGTGCACGGTACCGAGTTACATCGTAGGTCTGTCCACCAGGTGGCAAAGGGGGTGCCCCAGGTGGGAATGGGGATCGAGAGGGGCCCGAGGGGGGTCGACCAGGTGGTTTCACCCCGTAAAGGCTGTATGACTCCTCCAGGAGCTCCGTATCGCTGCACCACCCACAACAAATACACACACCCACAGCTGATTCTCGGTGCAACTTTTACTGCCTCTACGTACCGGCATTTCCCGCCGTCCGAAATTTCAAACCCAGCAACACGCGGTTATAAATCATTTATTTTCATTAATGCCTGAACAACCCAACGCGTCCCTACGGATGAACACTCGGGTACTTAAGGTGACGTGGAATCCGTCGAGAAACATTAATTGTCGGTAAAAAGAAATTCTTTCAATCTAAATCCTATCCGAAACAATCTGGGGTCTTAACCCTTTTCGGGGGGATTTTTGAGCGTATTAAGTGGTGTAAGAAGACACAACGCAGCGTGTGATGTCAACCCTATTTTAGTGTGTAATAGTGTCACGTGTTACCTTAAATTTCGCACAGAAGTTCTCAAGATACTTTTTTTGTCTCCTTTACCCTAGTAGCATAGAATAATTTCTAAATATTTCTTTGTAATCTTTGCTAAATATCTCAAGATTTTTTTAAGATTTCTTGTAGATTTCATTCGAAGATATTTGAAATATTTCTTGAAAATCTCAATGACATATTTAGTTTCAATAATTTATTAACATATAGAGAAATATTTTTTAACTTATTAACATAATAGAAATACATTTTTTATTTCACGACTATTATCGGACACTTCATTTGGTATCAAAAAACTTAAGACATTTTTCTAATATTTTCGTTCCGCTATTTCATTGAGGGCGCAAAACGTCTTATTTTGATTTTAAATATTTTTAATACGTTTATAATGTATTCGGCAGATAATATTTAAAAAATACTTGTATTAAAATGAAACGAAATATTTTGTATATCTGGTAGAAAAATATTATGAAAACACATGGAGCTAATATTATATAAATATTATAGAGATAATATTCTAAAGTAAACGTTTTGCAAATATTTCAAATCTGCTAAATATTTACAAAATGTACGATATTCGTTAAATATATAGAAAATATAGGACAAATATTTTGTGCTACTAGGGTTATATCCATTGTGCGAATATCGCGAAAATTGTTGAAACGGAAATGTCATTTGTTTAACTCATGGTTTAACTAGTTCAATCATTCTGGGATTTTTTATTAAGAAATGCCCGATAACGCTAAGCGTGAGGGAGATAATCGTTACATGTAATCCGGGCACATGAATTGAGGAAATATTTCCGACGAGTGCCAATTAGTCGAATCAGCAGTACAACCTTCACACGAAAATAAAACAAGCGTAGTTATATTCGTTCACTCGGTGCGGATGAAAAATCCCAATTGCAATAACAGTGAAATACCAACAAAAGGAATATTTCTCCTCCACCGATAAATTTCCTTCCGTCAACATTTAAACGGTAGATTGTTCTTCGGGGATATTCGTATAGTTAGTCCCGAAAAGCCGTGAAAGCCCAAACAGTGCACTCCGCTCGCCAAAACGTGATATATATATTTAATAAAAAAAAATGATAATAATTAGAAATAGGAAAACACCCAAAGAAAACCATTGCTCCGGAAATTCAACACTGTCGAAAATCCATTATTACTCTACAAATTAATTGCAATGTTAATTCAATAGAATTGTATTTCCAAAATATAGGTACCCTATGATTACAGTTAAGCTGACTATCAAATCTGGATTTTTGACAGTGACATTATCGAAGGAGAGCCAGAAGTTCTTCAAGCCAAGATTTAAAATGTTCAATTTCGTGTAATGTTTCTCCTTCTTATCATTTTTATTCTTATGGAGCCATCTTACCTCGCTTCTTCGTCGATCACCGGCGTGACCGTTCCCGAATATTGGGAGTAATAAGGATCCTCATAACTACCACCTCCACTGTAAGGTCCTGGAGGATATCGTCCTGTACTACTTCCGACACCTCCACCGCGTTCAGGGCTGCTCATGTAACCACTCTCTCCGTGAAGTCGATCTACGTAAATCGGTACGAAGGAAAGAAATTATTAACAATATATAAAAAGCCCCTATATATTATAAGCACACGGGATTAAGAAGTATCCCTGGCGATGATATTAACGAATATGCAATTTCATAATTATTCTAACTTATTGAGATATCAGGGATGGGATTGATCACGTGAGTAGAGTAGTTTAATTTAACCCCATCCCTGTTATAAGACATTACGTCACGTATAAAGGCATTCCTGTACTTCTTCTAATTTTAAGCTCCCACGAAAATAAATATAATTTTTATTCTCTTTTTCTCTCTTCTTAAATATGAAGACATTTATTGCGTAACGTGTAATTATCATTCCGATCGAGTGACTCGTATTTTGATTTTCCGGCCTTTATGCGTGACGACGGAATGATAAATCATTATCTGGTGGATACATACAGACGGTGTATACTTTCTGAACATTTTCTTTCTTTCTATTCTTTCGAAGGGGTCAATTACGATCGATTCGGTGAGGAAATGTTCGATTGAAATGCGAGGTGCGAATTACGGATACAGGGAGGTTTGTACGATGTCGAGTCCAAAGCTACCCAAATGACCAACTACTGATTCTGAAATACCACCACCATACAGCGACAAACTATATGTAATACAAAACTCGGTAATTTCGGTTTTTTTTTTTTGGAGCATGCACCAACGATACCCAACTGCACGTTTCACGTAAACAGGGACAATCACGATAAATGAATAAAAGTATGCGAAAGATGAAGTTTGGTGAGTTCCATTGAAAGGTATTACAGCGCTACGGTTACTGCAAAAAAAAAAAGATTACGGTATATGTACAGTTTTTCGGGTCTTACAGTGACTCGAAAAAGAAAATGGCGAATTTCAATAGCACTCTACAGTGCCGTGGAAAAATTTCATTTTGGCTCGCAATACACGTTTACCCCCGAGTTTTATTTTCCTCTGTCGCATTTAATTGCATTTAAATTCGAGTTCATTTTTTTCTTTTTTCCCCTTTTCGAAGCAGAGGCAAGAGGGCGGCTGGTCGGGAATTTTTTTCACGCCACTGTTGATATCCAATCGCAATCAATTCGACGTGAAACCTTTTTGCCCGACTTCCTTCTTCCCGTCGATCCGGGGAAACGGGTGCGATTTTCCGCCCTACGTAATTTCCTGCGGACGTATTTCCGCCAGAAGGGTGTCGAAAGCACCAGGAACCGCTTTTGCTCGTTACTTTTTGCCGAAATTCGCCCGACGAATTGCACGGATTGCGAAAAAGGAATCGACGACTTCCGGTCCAAGTGCTCCGGCCTTTTAACGCCTCGGCTAGTTACACGGCGCAATTGCGTTACTCGCTTCGCACGCCGGTACTTGTTCACTTTTTTTTTTCCCCGATTTCCCACGAAACTACGAAACGCCGACACGTCGATCTTTTGCATCAGGGTTTCATCGTGAATCTGGCAGACATTTTTATTCTCTCATAAATGATTCAGTCCAAGGAAAGTTTCCCATAAAAGGACCCACGAGAGATGTCCTTGCGCCAGGGAACTGCATCGCAAACTTAGAATCGCTGAGGGGATCTTGTACAAAAAATAAAGAGAAAAGATAATGACGAGGCTACGTGACTTGCTTGAAACAATATACAGGAATTTACTCCAGCGATTAGATCTCGTTTCGGGTGCACGATCCCTCGATTTCGGACGAAGAGGGAAGGGAAATGCCCTTATCACATTATATGCAGAAAATTGTGTCTTCTACAATTTTTCTCTTCTTTTTAATCTTCGACGATTATAATGGTTAACCGGTTCAAGAGGAAACTGCAAGGAGTACCTAGGGTTTCTGCTAAATTTAAGTGTTTACTTGAAATGAGTAAAAAATCCGATTTTGAGGCAAGTTACTCCTCGTGAAACAAGGCCACGTCAAACTTCGTTGATTTTCCCAGTCAAATTGCGCAGATTTTCTCGGTCAAACTGCGTAAATTTCCCCGTCAAACTGTGCAGGTTATTCCAATGCAAATTATTCCTAATGAAACAAGGCTACGTCAAACGTCGTTGATTTTCCCGGCCAATCTGCGCAAATTTTCCCAGCCAAACTGCGCAGATTTCCCCGTCAAACTGCGCCAAGGCTACGTCAAACGTCGTTGATTTTCCCGGCCAAACTGCGCAGATTTCCCCGTCAAACTGCGCAGATTTTCCCCGTCAAACTGCGCAGATTATTCCAATGCAAATTATTCCTCATGAAACAAGGCTACGTCAAACGTCGTTGATTTTCCCGGCCAATCTGCGCAAATTTTCCCAGCCAAACTGCGCAGATTTCCCCGTCAAACTGCGCAGATTTTCCCCGTCAAACTGCGCAGATTATTCCAATGCAAATTATTCCTCATGAAACAAGGCTACGTCAAACGTCGTTGATTTTCCCGGTCAAACTGTGCAGATTTCCCCACCAAACTACGCAGATTTCCTCCGAAAAATATTTTCCAACTTTTCTATTAAAAATGCTCATTTGATAATTTGATCGTGAAAAAACCCCGGTTGACATTGTGCGGCGCGTTGCAGGTTTTCCTTATTTCCTTATTTTAGGTAAAAAACCTCTCCGGCGGTCTCGGGTGGTCCTGTCGTCGTTGACCTAGGTTAAGGATTCCACTGACCTGGTATACTATAGAGGGACACCGAGCTGTCTCTAGAGAAGCGTGCGGATCCCCCCAGGCTTCCTAGGGGACTTTTACCACACTGGTAGCTCCGGAGCGGCTTGGCCGGCGCTACCCCGCCTCCACCTATCCAAAACCATCCAAAACCATTGCATCCAGCAGCATTCAACCTTCTTCCTTAAGCCTCCTTACTACTTCCCCTCGCACTTCCGGGCCTCCGGAAACTCGGAGTCGCACGTTCCGGCGCGGTAAACTCCTCCTTAAGGGGATATGAAAGTGGCATCCGAAAGCTCAATCGTTCATTAAACTTTTTTACAAACTGAGTGTGCCGAATCGTTTCAAACTTGACAATACGAACATGGAAGCTATAAGGAAGGTCCCGACACTCATAAAATTACATTTTTTATACAAAATTTTGAAAACATCTATAAACAAATTTAAAAAAATTTGAAATTTTATGGGTGTCGGGACCTTCCTTATAGCCTACATATTCACAATGTCAAATTTGAAACGTTTCGGTACCTCCAGTTCGGAGAAGAGTTTCATTACCGAGACCTCTGTATCACCACTTTCACATCCCCTTAACCCTTTCGCAAATCTCGCCCGAGCATGCGAGAAGGTTAACAGGCTTCGAGACTGCCTTCTACAGGGAGAATTTACCGACGTCGCAGTTCCTCGCCAATTTTCCAAATTAATTTTAAGGGAATCGTTTGAAATATTTCCCCTAGATCGGGTGAATTGACAATAGCTGATTGAAAAGGTGGTTCTTTGATGGAGGTCGATGAATTTACGATGACTTAAATGTATGTCGCAATGACTTTTTGCTTACCTTAGATGGTAGGTAGGAATTTGAAAAATCGTGCGTTTAAACATTTCATTCGGTGGGACAAATTTTTCTTGGTTAAAGTACGTTAATTCTCGTCCGGATGTTCACGAAGCAAAGTTGCGGACACTGATCTCGGAAAATTGCGAGAACTGTAATGTTGGGAAAAAGTCATCTCGTAGAAAGTCAGTTTCAAACTCCCTTAAGGGCATCTAATAAGCATTGCGACTCTACCGAGGGAGCGAAATGGGAGACTCGCTCGCGCTCTTAATTAATAAAAAAAGATATAGAAAAAAAAATTAAAAAAAACAAAGAAAACGAGAGTGAATCTTTCACTGTACACGTATACTCGGTAACAATACGTAGAAATTGCCCTGGCATTTGTTAGTAATTAAGGAGTGATCTCTAACGCGTTTAAGTAAAAAAGCCCTTGCAGTTGTGATTTGCAATGCGACATTGAGGCAGGTTGCTGACTTTATTAAGTAATTGTTTAGTGCACAGTTATTTAATAAATGAGTTTACAGTTAAAGGCAAGGAGTAGGAAACGATTTGCAGTAGAACGTTAATTCGATATCGTGCCAAGCCGTTAAGATATACGAAATCCAGATGAAAAATGCAAACACACTTGAAAAATCCTCCTCGTGGAAGTACATCGATCCTTTATTCGATAACAATTTTCGAAATGTCAAATAAACTGGGCCCAATTTATATTCCCAAAAAGAAAACACGCCCGCGCGTGATTAACTAATTATTGATTCACGCAAGTGATTTCTTTAAATGAACAGGATTTTTCCTTGTGTACAATATTCTAATACGCGTATGTCATAGAAGTATATTTCCATTAGTTTTCATTTTGAAGGACATTTATTGCAGAGAAAATCAAATTTCAGCCATCGGAGCCTGTTTTGTCATTTTCATGCTGCTCGCATGCTTTCGATCGTTGTTTATTGTCTTTTGAAGACGATTATGGTGACTTTGTTCATCATACGATATTTGTTTCTGGTTGGGATTTATTCAGATTTGGAGAAACTGTGTCGCGTTTTATAGCATATATAACAAAGTTTTTCAAACAATTCATCCAACCCCGGACGCAGAGGTCGCAATACAAATCGATAGATCGGCTCAATTGTTCGGTACAGTTTGATCTCTTTGATCAGACACCTCTTCCCCCATTGCGATTGACTATTATTCGAAATTTCCCTGACTAGGGTCAACAGATCACAAGGCTCCAGAAGATTCGAATTTCACCCCGATGAATGCTTTCCAATGTTGCAATTAAATGTATTAATTGAAGTATCGAATCCCAGTATTTATAAAGGTAAAAAAGATCTAAAGAAAAGAAAAAAAGGTTCACGTCTTTACAGAATGAATTACATATTGAAACTATAAACAAAATGTTATACGCTATACACATCTGTTTCGCTTTCTACGTACCTGAAACAACGAGTCTTTTTTTAAATAAATGAACTCGTGATGGATCGATTGTTTAATGAAATAGAAAATGTATTGTGTTAAGCATTCTAAGTAAACGCATATTTTTCACATTTTGTATTGTGTGCACTGTTGAAATAAGCGAAATTTCTAAGTCTTTCGTATTTTCTCCTTTTGAAGAGTTCATCTTATATAATTTATAATCATTCTTTTACTTACGTAACAACGTAAACAACCTTTGTTGAATACTCGTATTTCACTAGACTGTTATCAGCGATAGAATATAAGTAACATACCATACCCCGGCATGTGTATTGTAATAAATAAAAGCTTTATTTATTGATCTTTATTACTTTTACAGCGGAAAGTTCTACACCAAAAGCAGGAATTAAGGATACTTTCAGGGAACATATATCAGCTGTTCGTAAAATGATTACTCTCGGCCAAGTGTCACGTCAAGTTAACTGAATAAATAAATAGAAAATACACATTCACAACAAGAGCGTTAATTTCCCCAATGCGAAATTCTCTAAACCCTAAAAGATGTCATTAATGTTAATAATTTGGCACCCACAGATGTCCACACAACGGAATTTAACACCGAACATTTTCAACCGTAACACTTTCTCCAACGGAATGCAAATTATGAGTGTAACAGAGTTAAATGAAAAAAAAATAAAAATAAAATAAAAATGAGAAAAATAGTGAAAATGGAAAAAGAAGGAAAACGGGGAAGTCGTTTGTACGTTTTATGGACGAAAGTTGCGTTGCAACGGCGAGACACGGTTTTCGGAACGAATAAGTAGGTACAAGGAAAACAGATAATAGAGAGATGCAATGAGGGGTTCGCAATGAAGCTGTTACACCAATACGTGCATTATGAGGGAAATGATTAGGAAGTAAGCGCGTGGGAGAGCTAACTACGAAGCAGACACAAGCAGGCAATTAATGATTTTTCATTTAATGACGGCTGAATCACGGCTACTAGAAATTCCAGCACTATTATTTAATAATCTCGCTACGGGGAATTAATTAGAGGCAATGGGTTAACTATAGCGTGGTCGTGATTGACTAATCGCGAAGTCTAGGCTGATTTAGCTGGTAAAGTATAAACGAAATGTGACTGATCTGACAGGTAATAAAGAGTGGCAATTTGAAAATATGAAAATTATTTCACGGTTCTATATGCCCTCGGATTATAGATACAAAAAGGAAAGTCCCAGTCAGGATAGCATTTTTATAAGAACCCTAGTAGCATAGAATAATTTCTAAATATTTCTTTGTAATCTTTGCTAAGTATCTCAAGCGACAGATTTTTTAATGATTTCTTGTAGATTTCATTCGAAGATATTTGTAATATTTCTTGAAAATCTCAATGACATATTTAGTTTCAATAATTTATAAATATATAGAGAAATATTGTTTAACTTATTAACATAATAAAAATACATTTTTTACTTCACGGCTATTAACGGACAGTTCATTTGGTATCAAAAAACACGAGAAATTTTTCTAATATTTTCGTTCCGCTATTTCATTATGGGAGCAAAACATGTGATTACGATTTTAAATATTTTTCATACGTTTATAATGTATTCGGCAGATAATATTTAAAAAATACTTGTATTAAAATGAAACGAACTGTTTTGTATATCTGGTAGAAAGATATTATGAAAACACATGGAGCTAATATTATATAAATATTATAGAGATAATATTCTAAAGTAAACGTTTTACAAATTTCAAATGTCTGGTAAATATTTACAAAAATGTACGATATTCGTTAAATATATAGAAAATATAAGACAAATATTTTGTGCTACTAGGGAATATCCTGTTGGCAAGAATTTATGAAACAACGAAATATATACTGCTGGATGTCCTAGGGCACATTAGATGTTGTATGAAATGTTTATATTAAATTTTGAGAATAAAGTGGTATTATCCTCCCGGATCAGTTTGTCTGGAGGATGTGCTTGGAAGAGGGATCTTGATAAGAGTAAGAAAAGTGGCTGTCCCAGATAATCACGTATACATGAGCCTGTAATTATTTAATTACGGTAATTACTTAGTTGAAAATAATATCCCGCCTTATCTGAAAGTTCATCTAAAGTTGATTATAAAGAGTACAAATTATAGTAACGGAATTTACATCCCTCTTCCAAGCTTGTGAACAATTCGCTTTTCATTATCCGTGATCTGTATTGCCGAAACGACTTCGAGAATACTTTCCCCGAAATTCGCTCGACCTAAATTCAATTTTGAAATTCGAGAGCATTTCACTTGGTCGGGCCTGTAACTAGAAAGCGATCACAATTTTTTGTAAACAGAGTTTTGAATATGCAATTAGTGCACGATCAGGATATACGGATGTGAAATCTGATTTGCTTTGAATCAATTAATGTCTATATTAGTACAGGTTTTTCCACGACAGATAAAATGCAAATTTTACGCGCCTTGAAAAAGAGAAGCATATAAGAAAATTAGCGAAAGTCCAGTTCGAGCCATGATCAATGCTCTAGAATTTATTCCTAATTTTTTGCAGCCATTAATTCTATTCATATATATATATTTGTAATTACGAGCGAACGAGGGAAAATCTGACGAAGCGGTTTCTCAATTTATTAAACATTTTTAACCCGACGGAAAAAAAAAGGATTTGAATTTATACGGATTGATACAAATTTTTGGTAAATTTCAAATACACGTTTCTAATTATGCGAATCAGCTGACGCGATTTATTGAAACTATGAGGAAAACGCAAGTAGGATTACAGGTTGTCTTACCTGGGGTAGTTAAGGTTTTAGGTTGATTCGAGGTAGCATTTGGTCCTGCAACCACCGATGACGTCGCAGGACTATATGCCCTTAGAAGAGGTCCTCCACGAGGAAGAGTACTACTACTTCCCATGTAATAACTGCCCGACGTCGAATTTTTCGCCGTCTGTAACAAAAAATAGCTCTCATTACTCCTCGTACCTTCGACATCTGCGGAAAAGATTACATGAAGAAAATAATTCCATACTGATTACCAACTAATCTTAGAGTCCTTGCCCGCCGACATAACGAAGAAAGCGTTCTTAAAAGAGCGAGAGATAATGTCAGTTATTGATAAAACTTCCTTGAAATTCTTGTCCGCAGAAGTGATTGTCGACTTGTATACTGAATAAGATAAAAGTAGAACAGGTCATAAAATATAGGCATTGCCATTAGACCGCAGGTTTAATTAGACATTAGACAAAATAAGGATATTTGACATCTTGAATACTTGTATTATACTAGAAACTAATAATTACGTAAAAATAGAATAGAATGTATATAAGTGGGAGTTTTTATTTCACCGGAAATTCTTGTTTAAATTACCCAGATCAGATATCTTTGACATGTTCAATTTACAAAAGAGGAATAATTTCAGGATATCTTTGGCATAACTGAGAGGACACGTTCGGAGTGGACGGATCAGAGATTTATGTTGAATTGCAAGATCCGAGAGCCGAAAGTGGAAACAGGTCGAAAGTATTGCTGGTCGTTAGACCGGAAGACGCCCATGTTATAGCCCGACTTGGAAAGCAAGATGGAGTAGAAAGTAGAGAGGGTAACGTCGAAACGAAATATCGACACGTAAGAGTACGTTATTAATTGGCAAACGCGTTCAGGAATTTTTCGAAGTGACACCAGAAGCCCATAAAATATATCATAACGACTTGCCAATTGACTATGTCGATCGGCGGAAGCTCGTTAATCAGAGGAAGACATATTGAACAAAATGATAATACCGATCGTGTAAAAAAAATAAAAAATAAAAATATTGCTGAATTACATTCTGACATAGAATATTCCCTCGTAATTTTGTGCAACACGGTGTGTATAAAAAAAAAGTGCTACTTCAAATATCTAAAACTCTGCTCAAAAGTCCGCGCAATTTCTGACATTGGATTTATCAATTATGCAGTGAAAATGTTTTCAAGCTCAATTTCGGAATTCGTTGTTGTTTTTTTAATTTTTGAGATTCGACTTGGAAAGATCTCGGATTTAAAATATTAGAGGTACAATGGCAGACATGAATGCCTCCCCGTAGATACGACATCGCCTGTGCAGGATGGGAGGGCATTGATGTCTCCCGGTGTACCGTTTCGAAAATTTGAATATAGAAACACGGTAAATATGACTGATAAAATGCCTCTGTTATTCATAGGGTTGACCTTGTTTAAAATGTTATATCTATTTTTGGAATTCATGTACGGAGCGTCATTACGACCCGTGCAATTGTGGGCTATTTCCGTTGTGCAATTCCCATGGAAAATCCGTAATTAGCGGAATGTGGAACAATCCACGGGGCGAAATCAGAAACGATGTCAATTGCCGGGCGGCATCTGCAATTACTCGCATTGCAGTGACAAGATCTACGTACCTTGACAGAAATGGCAGTAAGTTACGAAAACTTTCTGGGTTCTCAAGACAGCCCCACCACCGCTGGGTGACGCTTACCCTTTTCTACACCATGGTGCAAGAGAGAACACTAGTCGGTTCCATGCTCTCAGCAATTCCCTGTCAGACGCATATCGACTCTCGCGGAAACTTCTTTACCGATCAAAACAGTGTTACTACATCGACAGTATAAGGAAGTGAGAGCCCGTTTTAATTTGGCGATGCTAATTAAGCTTGAAAAATTTCTCGCGTGTGTTTACTCGACACATCAGAGTCCAAGTTGATTATTATAGTACGTGTAACTGGTAAATATTCCTTATTTCATTTTCACCCATACCCTCTACTGTTAATTTTGAGACACATTAATATATGACGTACCTGTTTGTTTATGAAGGGTTTTTAAAATAAAAATAAAGTGTAGTTGCTGTATAACTTGGAGTATTTTGCAGTCATGTGAAGTATGCCAAGGGATAATAATTCATTTCTTTGATGTATGACTAAGAATATGTCAGAGAGATTGATGCCCTCATTACGAATAATTCAAATTCATTACTTTAGTATGATTAGTGCCATTATTTTGTATATTTACAAGATAAGTATTGTTTAATAGCATCTCATCAAGGTGAAAGATAAACGATGTTAAGGTTATTAATTTCGGTGAAAAATGATTCGAATCTGGGATGTAGAACGATCATTTAGCATATTATTATTGAGAGGTTCGCTGCTACGGTTAAATTAGCCGGTTTTATGCTGCTCATTGTTTTGTAACTATCGCGTAAAAATGCTTAAATTTGGGTAATTTAATAATGGAGGAAATATGTAAATTTTCCGCAATCCGAAAAGTAGCTGAATCTGATTTGAGAAAATTGTCACGGCGAGAGCCGATGAATCAAAAGTTAATTAAAAGGACCAAATGTATATTCATGGAGTACACCACAATTCAGATTTATCATAACAGCGCAACTGGTAAATTTCAACATTCGTCCCATTTAAAGCAGAACGCGACATTGCGCCTCTAATTAAATATTTTAAAGCGTAATGAATACCTCTCTCATTATTCTGTCAAAACAGAAATACGGCTATGATTACCAGCGACCGCAAACGTCATTACCGCAATCGCAACATAGAAGACCAGATTTCAATTGCAAATGTGTGTAACGATATATTTAAACAGACATCAAGTGATATAACATTTTCATAATGGTAAAAAAATCATATTGCTATTTATCCCGATTTCATGTAAACCAATTCAAACTAAAAAATTGCGACATCTACCAATTTGTTTACAAATGAATGTAGAAGTATTTCCCGTTGAAAAATGAACAGATATACATAAATTAAAGTAAAAAAAAAATAAAATGTGAGACCCTTTCAATTGTTTATGATGAGAAATGAATGGAAAAGTAGTCATTGTCGGTACAATCGATTTCTCAGAACAGTATGCAGTAACAATAAAGGCGTGCACTTTCACCGAGCATCGGTTTACGACTGGCGTAATTGCGTTAGCATTTTCATACAACATATCAGATTTTCAGTCATTATTTATACGGGGAAAACCACTATACTCTGCACTATAATCCGCGTTCAAAGACGTTATACGTCGAGTTGCTCTTAGAAGATTTATAGAAAAATAAATTTCGCATTCTCTCGAGCCGAGACATTTATCTCTGGGATTAAACGCTTCCATAAAACCGATAAACAATTTCACCTGCCTGCAAAAGTAAAAATGATGCATATAGGGCATTTCACTTGAGAAAGCTTTCCTCTTTCTACACGTTACTGATCTTAAAGCATGAGTGTACACACGTTATGTAGACCGTGAACTCCATCCAATGTAAATTAATTGGACGTGAAATAAATAAGAGTACTAAAAAAACGTTTATGTAAACCGTTCGTATTAAAAAACAGGATCCGCGTGGCTGATAGCCAAAGCAGTTGACGTTGCTAATCACCGTGGGTAACGAAAAAGAAAAAATAGTAAAAATAGACGTTCTACATGTCGGAGGATATCCTCTTTTATGCGATACTCATTTAAATATCGAGCACTTTAACACTCGTAAAAAATGTGGTCCGATAAATAATTTCACCTGCCCCCGAAAGGAAAAGAAATGTGTATAAATTTCACTTGAAAGAATTTTTCTCCTTTTACGCGTTACCCATTTTTGGGCATCAGTGCACTCAGGTTATGTAGGCCATGAAAAGAATTCCAAACAATGAGAATTAATTACACGTGGAGTGATTAAAGGGTATAAAAAAAACATGTTGTTGTACACATGTTGTACACACAAAAAAACATGTCAATGTACACATACGGTTTGTGTTAAAAAAAAAACAGGATCGTTGTAGTTAAAAAAACAAGTAGAATTAATGAAATACCGTGGACAATCATCGATATGGTTGAGGTTGTAATTAATTCTAATAAAGCTGAACTCTAACAAAGTTGAAACGGAAATAAAATTGGTATTTACGCCGGAATGTCATGGGAATTCGTTTTATAGTATGGAACTTTACCCGTTTTTAACAAAGTAACGCGTAAATAGGGTATTTCACTTGAGAGAATGTTTCTCTTTCTACGCCGATATCGGAGCATCAATCAATTTAATATCTAATATTACTGATATAAGAGCATCAGCGCATATGTGCTATGTAGGCCGTGAAGAGAAGTCCACAGGATATGAAACGCGGAGGAAATAAAAGCAGGAAAAGAAGTCACGATAAATAATCTGAGAGCTTGTACTTCACGTAAACGGTACGTGTTAAGGTGAAGTGAAACCCCCCTCAAATCAGTCGATTCGAATACGACACTTTTTTTTAGGGGTATTGGACCAAATTATCCGAAACTTTGATGCGTCACTCCTGATCATCTAAGAATTGTCCTGACACATTCCAAATTTGGATGTTTGGAAAAAATGTTTAACTTAACCCAGACCAGAACCAAAATGGCGTCAAGCTCTTATATTTCGATCAATATACAATTATTGAAGGCTCTGATATGAGAAACGAAAGGGTCAGGACAATTTTACGACAATTTAGAACACTCTGGTAATCGATAAACTCGCATTTCAACGGGATAAAGGCAGAAAAAGTGTCGTATGCGCTTCTATGCCAAAACGATGGTAATACGAGGTCTCGGAGTGAAAATTTAATTGACCTGGAAAACACAGATGGCGCAGGGGGTCCCTCTGCAGTCAATTAGGGCCCCATAAACCATGAATCCAGAGGATTTCTGGAGTTTTACTTCGATTTCTTTATAATTATTGTACGAAAACGACAGGTGGAGTGTGCCATTTGGTACAATGCCCAATATAATTCGACACAGCTGTCAATTTAAAAAGGAACATCGGCAACGTAGGTATTTAGAAAAATCTTCTTTATCGACGTCGATCAAGTTCCTCGACGTGTTTCACTTCACCTTAAAAGCAGGATCGCTGATTGTGCTAAAAGATTTACTAAGTGATACGAGAATGTTTCTATTGGACAACACTAATTGAAACATCAAGTACTCTTACGAGAGTAAAGAATGCATGAAAATAATTATAACGTACGTATCAAAGTATTTTTTTTATTTACAGCCGAATTTACGAGAGTCTCCAGAACGATGTCCAGAAGGATTTCTTAACCGCATGAATAAGTAATTAGACTTTATAATATATACTTATCTGTCTTGAAAATAAGTCAGACAATTTCCGTCAAAGTCAGGAATACCTACGAATAATGTTCATTTATGGTGAAAACATAAAAGCAGAAAATTTCTAAGTTCCGTGCGAGAGCATGTAAACGATCGGCCTCGGGTCCGTGGTTTAAAACACTAAAGTGAGCCGAGCGGTTCAATTATTTTGGAATTTCAGGCAATTCCGGTTTCTGGATTTTTTTTCACCGTCAATTGCCCAAAATAGCCGTAATGTCAGTGTCAATAGTTAGCAGGGTGCAATTTATTCGGCAAAAAAACGGAGCCTCGCGAAATCGCGCCTTCACGAGTCTAGGGACTCGCGGTCTATTATTTTCTAAGTAACTGATTGTAACTCCGGGTAAACGAGTGCCTTTTTTGCGGCAAGGAATGAAACGAAAGGAGAAAGGTTACTGTAACACGGTGACTGCGGGACAAAGTCGAAGAAAAAAAAATCGGGAACAAGGTCGGGTTGCCTTTTTTACAGCGGAGAAACCATCTTAGGTGTTACAGGCCCCATTGAGGATTATTAAAGCGAAGTAGGACGTAAAAAAATTATAAACCGTTAATACGAGAACCGTGAAATTTATCCTGCCATTGTGTTTTCAATTGCGCTCCAATTCGCCTTAAATTGTTAACACCAACTATCTGCATTTAATCTCCTAATTTAAAGGGAAACGTTTAATATCCCGTTTAATATTATGCCAGTGAAGTAAGCGGCAGAAAATAAAGGGGGAGAGAAAGTTAATAAATTATTAATGTCATTTTTAAACTGTGTATAAATTCTTGCCACTATTCGTTTTCATTATTTGGAAATGATAATCATTTATGACAATCAAGAACTTTTTCGAAGCCCTGTTAAATCCAGAGTGGATTCCATTTACGTCAACGACGTCGATGACAATATCTAACTATGAAATCAAAATAGAATTCGTTTCGTAATTACACAATTTGTTAGTGCGACCTTGACAAATCTATCGAACAGTCATTATGTTCACCAAGGTTTCGCTTTCAAAAGTAGTTTACAGAAATGGTTTATGAGTCACGATTCTTGTCACGAAATACGCTGGGATTTTGCCATATACGTGTAATCAATTTTTTAAGTACTATGATGTAACCGCCCTTTTCATCATCTTTGTATTTTAATTGTTATTAAAAGTTGATTAAAAACCGGTACCAAATTGTGAAGAAATATTGTTGCCAAACCTGAATGTCTCTGTTGCGACAAATTTGATCCTCAAAGAGTTATTCTCGTTTATCGCAGCATTATTAAACTGAGGAATTGTGCCCGGGAGAGTAATTTCTCAATTTTTGATTAAACCGTGATCTACGGCCATTTAGAATCGCCTGGGATCGATGATGGATCAATTGCGGATCTATGGAGAAAGGGGTGATTGCAGAAAGATGATATCCCCTATTTCAGATTCATGGATTCTCTGGTCATTATGGAGAATAGGGAAAATTTCAGAAATATTGCATAACGCTTTGTCGAAAGTGAATCTAAATAAGAATCTTTACAACAATCGCTCCAAACCATTATGTTACAGAAAGTGTCTGGCTTTAAACGAATTCACTTCCAGTCATAACCTCTAAGAAAATTTTACGACTTATTTGAAATAGCTTTGTCCTACATTTGTCGAAATAAAGTGCTGATTTTTTGCTTTCAATTAGTCCGGGGGACATAACCGCACATTACAAGAAGTACAATTATTAATTACTAAAGGTCTCAAAACCGGAGTTTTGCACCAACATCTCCGTAAGCAACAATAATCGTGTTAATACTAACTAAACTAGTGTATAATAATAAACGTCACAGTTTTACAATATAATCTATTGCAAATAATATAAATTGTAGCACTGTAAACCGACGCTGAATTATTTTAGAAGTCAATTACTGTACAACATTATACTGTATAAATAAATAAATGTAAAACTCGGGACCTGAACTTAACACTCCTGATTTTTTTTGTTTAATTTCTACGAACAATAAAATGTTCCAGCTAGACGAAAAGGAAATAGTTGAAATATTTTGATATTTTACTGTAAATGAAATTTAACGAAACCCTACGATGTTGAAACTAGTTCGATATTAAAATGCAATTACGTTCTCCATTTGGAAATTCTGTGAAAAAGAGTAACGAGAAATATTTTTCAGCGTTACAGCGGATATAAAGGTCAATGATCAATGACTTTTCCCGATCGATCATTCACGCGAGATCTTCAATGGATCAGCACGTGAGGAGTTTACGAGAGGAACTGTTGGAGAGGTCAGTGACAAGTTGTCGTGGTCGATGACATAATATAAATGCACCGGGGATTCCGATCTAAAAGGAGGTCAAGCACTGAGATCATCTAAAAGGTCCTCGAGATCCTGAATATCTATCCTCGGTGTCAAGACCTGCACTCGGTGAAGGACTCCTCTCAAGGCCTTAAGAAGGAAACCCGAATGTCAAGATTGCTCGTAAAGTGGTCTTTTAAATAATCTATCGAATGATACACAATTCGTATTTGCGTACAAAGTTCTTGTTCAATATTTATTAAAGAATAATACGAAAGGGTTGATTCAATTTAAACTCAAAAAGAAAAAGAAAACAGGCAAGGCGAAAAAAGTTCCCCCGAGAGTGGGGAAAATTAAAACCTTTCGAACAAAGAAATTACAAAATTTATTTATAGATCATTTTGAGAAGAGAAAAAGAACTATGAGATGTCATTGAACGTGGTGATTAATAATTTGATGCGGTAAAAGCGACTATAATGCATATGGTAGTTGAGACATGATTTATGTACGTGTTGTACGCAGAGATTATGCATAGGTAAATGTTTTACTAAGGTAACCAGTGGTTTTATGCTAATTTGTTGTCAATACCGGTATTACTGATGTACAATATGGTCATATAAGTACCTCAAGAATATCCAGGTTTACATTGATTACTGATTTCTCTTGTACATACAGTGGCAAACAATAGTTATTAAATATTCATACGGCAAGTTTTCACGCGTTCTTGAAAGAGCATAAACGTGAAGAAAGTTCAGTTTAAGAGGAACGACATTAAAACTTTGAGATTGCTAGTAACGCCCCACTGCTATTTATTGAATTCACGTTCTTCCTCTTAAAGGGTGGCAAACAAATAACAAATTTTTATCTCAACTTTTTACCTCGAAAAAGTGGAGAGATTCGCAGAAGCCGGTTAAATCATTCAGATCGATTGGATTTTCGCGAATGTAAACTTTATTATCCTGCGTGCGGTGGTAATTGAAGAGGGCAAATCGATTGTCATTGATTCCCAATTTCGTTGGTCCATGGAATTTTACTGCAATCGCAAGACGTAATCGTGGTCGTATGCAAATTGTGCCGATCCCTGTTCAAAGGCCATTGAGAAATCGGCAATCACCGAACGGCACGTAAACCTTGCCAGTCGCAAAGCCAACTCCTTCCACGAAAGTCCAGTTTCGGACACCCAGCAAAGGTGTCACCAACAGCCTCCAGTTAATTGTCAAACAATAATCCCTGACCGACATTAAAGAAAACAAAAAAATATATAAGAAACACCTCGCCGATACTACATATATCATTTAATAAATGAATACCTACCTCGCTGCTACGGAAGTAAATATGGAAATTAAAAAAGGGGCTACATTAAGAAGCAAGAACTCAATAATTGGGATTCTGGTTGTTATGCTGATCATCGCAACAGTTGGCAATGCCTCGCACGGTGATCAACGATTTTCCGAAATCGAAGAAGCTCCGAAAATCGGGAAAAAGAGAACCACGCCTCTCCACAAGGCGATTTTGACCCAACGAGGATATATTCAAGTAAGATGACGTGTTTCATTTTGTTTTTATATTTAATAGGTGGGGGAAAAGTTATCGTCTTATCGTGCATGCCTTGTTTCTTTTTTTATTCATTCTAGTTCCTGAGGTGGGATTTGCCAGTTCCGGAGATCAAGGAATTCACTTTCTGTCTTTGGATCAAGTCGACGAATTTCACGTATTCTCATCCGATTTTCTCCTATTCTAGTAAGTATTCCAGTTCAGTTTTAATTATCTTATCTCGGAAAAATTATTATACCTGTCTGAGAGTATTACAAGTCCTAAGGGTAATTGTATGGAAATTCATTATTATCTATATTATCTATATTATCAAGTCGATGCTGACTTCTAATTGGGTATCAAAAATGGAATCGTGACATTTATTAAATTCACAGAGAGAAACAAAATTCCTTCTGTCAAATGCTTCAAGTGCTAGAAGCTTCGTGTGCTAAATTAATAACGATATTAATAATTATGAGATAGAACAGTAAAAAATACCCAAAATAAATTGAGTACTTCGGAAGGTCACTCTAAATATTTCCGTACAAGGTATTGCTATATAACATTGTTATTTAATAAATTGATGTACATACCGGACATTTTCATATATCCTAACTCGGGTTTAGAAAAATCTCGTTTTTTATGGTTAAAACTGAAGGGACGTTTTGAAGAGAATGGAAAACGTTCCTACTTGTTAAACACTTGCGCAATGGAGTTTATGCTAACTACCGCGCGCACGTTTAAAGGACAACAAAAAAAAAAAAAGAAGCACAAGTAAACAAAACTAAAAACACCTACCAAGGTGGAAAATCGCTTCCTCTAAGAAATATTCGAATTCACTCCTTCACTAATCCGTTATGGAAAATGTCCTGAAATTTCTAAATCAAATATCCGGTTATTGACGTTACCACTTGCTACATATTATCCGTGCAATCGTCACTTTTATTTACACTCTTTGCATTCTGCGATGAGTTTCACCGCAGGGAAAGTTCCGTCGGTTGGAAAAGTGCGGAAGAAAAATGAGAAAGACACTTCCACTTATTCATTTGTTTTTTTATTTAAATTTGCAGAGAACGAAAAGGACCGTTTGGTTAGGTCCTGGATATCCCCGGACGGCACCGATGTTAATCTCGAGATCGACAATGTTGAGATTTTCTCACATCCAGTATTTCTTAAGGAGCATATTTGGTATCACGTGTGCCAGAGCTGGGACAATTCCTATGGCCGATATGGAGTCTGGATCGATGGCCATCTTGTGGCCGAAGGTTACTCGGAAAAGGTTAGATTTACGATCAGATCCTGTTCGCTTTCTCGCTGGTCAGCTGTATGAATGATAGAATCGACACCGACAGGTTATTTCCGGGTTCACTTGCATTTCTAAACACGCGACAAAGCGAGTATATACATTCACGCGAAGCATAAGAGTGACCACGACGCCATATTGGTTCGCGATTTTCCAGAAAACATCTCCTTACGAATAAAGACTTAATTATGCTACTGCAAACATATTTACGACGATTATATTAAGTTAAATCAATCTTTTAGACATAAATGAGATAACTTCATAAAAACATTTTTCATTAAACAACAAAATTAAGTTACAATATGGTCACCATTAAGATCTGCAATGCATCTTATTTTTCTTAAAGTAACTCATATAAGTGTAACAGAATTAATTCAACGATATAATATATTATCTTCTTGAGTATTTGGTATTAAAAAAAAAATAAAATAAAATAAAAACGAACTAAATATTCGACGACAGAAAAGAGGGCCATTTTGGTTATGTCAACATTGAACATGTTTTTTGAATACATGCTGGAGAAAGGTCGCGTAAATTATTTCTATACCACTGAGTAGAAATTCTGATTTCCAAAATTTATGCTGTGTTTAATAGGTTTTGTTTTAACAATGTCTTTGGTAAATTAGGACAATTTTGGAGACAACGGAAAGAAAACGCCGACCTATTACTTAAATTTCATATCTCGGCAGAAATTCCGATCGTTCCTTCCATAAGGAAACGTAATTCGGCAATTCACGATGGTACATCATATCTTTGCGCTAAACAACCTGACAATTGAAGAAAAATGGACTATTTCATTGTTTCTGTTATACGGATGCGGAAACTGGAACGCGGGCAATTTTAAATTCGCCTCTTTCCGCGGAAAGTGATAATTTAAAAACGTACACGATTCCTTCGTAAGGATATAGTATTATGCGGTAGTGCATTATAGGTGTTAATTTGTTAAATTAATGTTAACGACCGAGATCGGAACAAAGGTAGTTGCAGGAAAGGTGCTAAACGCTTCCGTAATTTCGGGACGGGGGTTTGCGAGTAATTGTCAATGGGTACCAGTATGTGTATACAGTCTGTACATTAACATTGACGCATGCGTTTCCGCTGATCCTGCGATTAATACGTAAGAGGCATGACACGGTCATTGCAGTTTTATTTTACGAGAGAGTCATTTACTTTCTCGCTAGCGCGTTACACCTGACAATATACCAAATTAGTTGGATTACTTTACAAGACATGTCATCTTGGCCCCTTTACGTTAAGTACTTACGTTTCGTATGTGTGAAACTCATACCAATTTCATTCGTTTTAACATCGATCAATTCGACAAAGCTGTTGACATGACATTAAACATTTTCACCTACAAAACGGAGAAATGATATTTTCATGACGTTGATCGTGATATTAATAATCCTCAAGATTGAAGATACTGATACTGACAGGATTAAAGACCCATTACTATATAAGATATCAGAAAGAATTTTTGAAATTGCTTTTTCTATTGCTTGAAATAATATCCTATGGTTGTGGAGTTAATACCTGACGAGAGACTGAAAATTTATAGAATTAATCTACCTACTCAATACGTGACATGTAACATGACGGCTGTCCAATTAGCAATTACACGGCATATTAGGTAATATATTCCAGACACGACTTGTTTTGAATTTCACGTACAAACCTGGTATATCATTTAATTTACACGCGATGTCACCAGTAAAGTGCGGCCCATTTTCTAAATTAATTTCATTATAATTCGAGCCAACGTAATCACGCAGGGGATTCAATTTGAGATGTAGATTTTCGTTTGGGTTTGACTCTGTTTTCTTTTTGCCACGTGGAATTGTCACCGTATACGCGTAGGTACGTAAATGAAGTACCAGTCCATCCGTCAATTAACATTCGAGTCAATTAACCGCGACACGAGCGAAGGCATCTATTTTCTCGGGTCCATTTGTTCGACAATGACGCGTCAGCGCATGTCGCTGTACACTCGCATGTCCCTTCCTAATTCTGGGTTAATTTTGGTCATATGATGTCATGGGCCGAATCATGTCAATTACCGCAATTAGTCCGTAAACGGACAGTCGGGAATGGCCCAAACGCTTTTAAATGGAGAGTAACCTTTAGGTTTCAATTTGTCGTATTAAACTAAACAATTGGAACGAAGGTATGCATAAAATACAAAATCAGAGAATCTATTGCAACAAAACTATCGATAAAAAATGAAATCCAATACATTACATGCATATTAATATTTAACATTACATTTGACAGAATTTATTATCAGTTTGGATCGATGTGATTTGGCAATAATTGTCTAAACACCTGGAAAACATTTTTCTCTGCATCGTGTATAAGGAACGACTCTGCAGTTTGATAAATATTAATTCATCCATACTTACATGTTATCACCTTAAAAGTTATGATTTTTACAACACAATAATCATTGCAAACTATTTCGTACTAGACAGAAATCTGCGTCAGGAAATATGAATTTCCCACCTAATCGCTATAAATCTCGCGTTTGTGTAATTATCGTTAAGGAGAAATACCACGTCCTGCTAATTGCAAATGTGAAATATTTATATTGAAATAACATTAACGAGTCTAAAGTCGGATTAACGTCGCGGCCTTTTCTTTTTCTCTTTCGGTCCAACGTTCTAGCGTTTGGCGACGGGTCCTTTTAAAATGGCCGTCCACGTCAATTTTCCTAATTGCTAAGGTAAAGTAAAAGCCAAGCAACGTCGCGTAAACCCTTTCAGGTCGACGTTGACTCCTTAATTTTCCCGTTTAACGCGTGAAAGGGGCGACAATGTGTCTCGGTCGTTTTTCGCGATTTCGCGCAGACACCGGCGAGCAGGGACCTGCCTTACCGGCGCAACTTCTGTCTCCCGGTTGCTCGCATCGGGTTCAGATGGCCGTATCACCGCTGTAATTAGGCTACCTAATTACAGTAATTTCCCGGGTGTAATTTCGTTTGTTCATCGGGGGCTCAGGCCGTCCTAATTATGCCACACTTCCCGGTGCGCCACTTCGATCGTACCCACTTCTGCGTAACTAGGGTAAAAAGTGTCTCAAGGTGGAGGTGAAAATGCTTGAACCGTATTAATTTACATAAAAAAGTGAAAGCACCGAAACATTTCATAATTAATGGTTGTCATGCCTCTAATGTACAGATGTCTAATAATTACGGATTAGATGATGATGGACACCGATGGAAAGTTTTAGATAAAAATGGGTTAATGTAGTCCATTAAAAGGGATAATTATCATTCAACTAAATGTAGTTAGACAGTGTACTATGGAAGGATGGTATATATATATTTGAGGTTAATAAATTGGCAGGATTTTCTAATTATTGTCGGAGAAGCAGATGAATTTAACAGATGTACAAGAAAAGGATATCTTTCCTCCTTTAAACTTCGTTTATACTAGTTAGAGAGGTTATTAATTAATAGAAATGAGCCTGGGATCTAAATCTAAATTGAATTGACTTTTTTAGATGGTTGGACACGTGATTCCCAGCAAAGGCGACATCGTCCTCGGCCAAGAGTACACCGACTTCGACGAAGGACTGGAAGACGGCATCGAAGGCGCAATCCTGGGTTTCAATTTAGTCCTGGCGTCCGCTTTCGAGAAATCCGGCATTAATTTCCCGAAAAGCCCGTCATTTTCCGAGTCCTTTGGAAAGGGCACCGAGTTCCCGTACCCGCTGATCCCGACAAAGGAGCCGACAATTAATCACGGGGCTAAGCCGAGTTTCCCAGGAAACTCGAAATTCGTTCCAACGAAATTTTTGAAAACAGCTTCAGACCTGGACGTGGCTACGATCGTTGAACTGATTCGAAAAGCGAAGTCCTCGCCAGAGAATTTAAAAACGCGGATATTACAGGATAATCCTTTCCCAGGGAACATTCATCCCCTGGATCAATCGACCAGGATATCAGAGTTCGATCATGATTTCGTCCCGATCTATACCGATCGATCAGATTCTGCTGGATTTGGGGATCATCAGGATTCCACGTTTCACAGGAATCAAACCAAGTGGACATATTCTGAGAGCCCTGAAGGTCGATATATTGTCCACAGGAGGCGGACAAGAAGTAGTGAAGGACATTTTCAAGAGGAATACGGAGGTGAATCGTATAGTGATAGAGGGACGGAGCACTTTAAGTTAATCGAGTGGAAGTCGAGACCATTGGGTCTTCAGCTGATGGAACTAACCTATCACCATTGCCTAATAGGCAGAGGGAGTCCTTCGATTGGTGGATCTTTAATGCTGATCTCGTGGACCAGAACTCCCGTTCAGGTCTTCGGTGGTGCAATCATCAAAAACGCTAGAAGTCAGTGTGGTAAATTTGGATAATCCTTTTCGATCAAGGAATTAATTGCCTAATGGGTAGAAGAGGTCCTTCGATTGGTGGATCTTTAATGCTGATCTCGTGGACTAGAACTCTCGTTCACGTCTTCGGCGGTACAGTCATAAAAAACGCTAGAAGTCAGTGTGGTAAATTTGGATAATCCTTTTCGATCAAGGAATTAATTGCCTAATGGGTAGAAGAGGTCCTTCGATTGGTGGATCTTTAATGCTGATCTCGTGGACTAGAACTCCCGTTCAGGTCTTCGACGGTACAATCATCAAAAACGTTAAAAGTCAACGGAAATGCTAAAAGAATCTGGAATGAGATCATCTAGCGACAAGGTCAAGGAGCATTGCACAGCACATACGTGAATTTCAAGGCCACTGGGCCTTGAAATGACAAAACTGACCTGTCACCGTTGCCCCAGCAGCAGAGAAAGTTCATCGATTTAAAGTGGTCTTTTAACTATAATTCTCATAAGCAGAACTCCCACGCAAATTTTCGGAGTATCGTTATCAAGTACGCTATAAATAAGTGCGTTGACATTAGACATTGTTTCAATTTTTTTTTTATTTCTTTTTTGTACACACAGGAATAATCATGGAAAAATGTCTCTAAGACAAATGACTTTTTTCTTATAAGTTGTATGTGTTTGCATAAATTAAAATCGTACTATGTTGCCATAATCGAGCTACTCGTTCGGGAAATCCATGTCCAACAGAGCTCGTCTAGTTCTTTTTGTATAATAGTTTAGTGTGTCGTAGTTTAGTTATAAGATAATATTTATATGCCGGATGTAATTTACCGAAATCGAAGATACAAACATTAGTAGTGATAATTCCTTGACATGCATAATAGTTCATTACATAAAATCCTAAATGCCCAACTATCTTCCACAATCCTCACACAAAATACAACTATTGAACCTCGGTGCTCGAATCTGAAATTCATCCCAGCAAAATTGGGGTATCTGGGTCAATTGTTGCACTGTTTAAAAAAGTATCCGATAATGAATGATTTATCAAAAATATTTTGGCAGGAGACATTTGAAATCTCGCCGCATTGAATGCACAACAATGTTTCAATACCTGTATGAAATCTTCATAATTTATCAAACCAGTCGAATAATATCATTAATGAATAAACATTACGTTAAAGTAGGAACTGTTCGCGAAGCTCTTCACATAGAATTACTGTAAAATCTAAATTTCACAAATCTTTTCAAATTGTCAGTCTTCTCATTTTTCACATTTTCTCGTTTGTAACTTTTATGGAGACGTTAGTTACGGCCTCCACGTGGATTTCTAAAAAATTCCCGTCGGCCAAGTTCATGAAGCATGTCTTGAAATACTTCTCCGAAAAGTTTCTTTGCCTGAGTTGCAGCTGCACATACCTCGATATATGTACTCTCGTATGTCATTACGTAGAAGCATCGTGCACGTTAACTCGCGGACACATGATGCGTGCATTATTTCCCTCTTAACTTCTAGCAAGTTGCACTTTCGGTCGTACTTGTTGAAGGTACCAAGCTAGAAACAGGATTCCCTGAAGTGCAATGTTACTGCAATTTACGTCGACTCGTTGCCAACTAAATCGGCCTGAAAATGTATCGCGAACTTTTGACTTTCCGAAGAACTTTTCGACGTTTCTCCAGGAGTGTCTCGGAAGGAGAAGAAGGATATTTTGAGAAGGTGCACCCATTGGAAACCGATCCCGAAAGTTTTCATTTTAAGTTACAGTACCAACGTGTACGAAGTTCTGCCCTGGCTCTCCGTGGAGATATGTAAGAATAAAAGTCCCACGTACGGGACTGATCCATTGGAAATTGATTTCAAGTCTTCCCATTCCAAGTTGCGACGTCGAGAGGTATGGAATTTCGCGCTGACTTTTGGCGGGAAAAAGTGCGGAATAAAAGTTCGACGTATGAAATCGGTCTCTTGGAAACTGATTCCAAGTTGTAACTCCGGAGTGTGCGAAATTTTACGCGGGTATATACGTATGTATATATGTGGGAATAAAAGTGCCATATATGACATTGATTCGTTTGAAACCGATTTCGAGTGTTTTCATTCCAAGTCATAACGTCACAATGTCTGAAATTTTGTACTTGCTTCCGACAGAGATATGCCAAAATAAAGGACAGACATACATTCGATCCACCAAAATCCAACTTTTTAGTATTTTCGTTCCAAATTACAACGCCAAAAATTTCGATGGAAGTATTTCCTTTCTATTGGTAACATTTAGAAGAACAGATCGATCCCTAATGTGTTCTTTCCAAGTTACAACGCCAAAATGTACGAAATTTCGAATCGGCAATATGTAAGAGTAAAAGTCACCCACGAGATAGACTCATTTGAAATCGATCTTCAGTATTTTCATTTGAAGTTTAAACCCCGAAATGTACGAAGTTACGCGTTAATTTTAATTAAAAATACGTTGGGACAAAAGTCATTCACTCGAGATCGACCCATTGGAAAGCAATTTCAAATATTTACATTTCGAGTTGTAATGTCGAGATGTACGAAGTTTCGCGCTGACGTTCAAAGAGAATAAATAAAAAAAGCCAGATTCAAACCATGAATGCTTTTGATAACACCGAGGCATTAACAATCCTTAAAGACTTCTAAATACCGTTTAAAACAGCATTTACCAATCAATTTTCATTCACTTAAACGGAGTACAAAAAACGTTACTCGGCCCTGACTTGGTCAATAAAAAATGCAGTGATATAATTAAGTCTTAAAATGATGTTTAAAAAAAAGTATTAATTTGTTTTTAATGTTCCAAGGAGGGAGCGATAATTTTTATCGATATTCTCGGAGGCCCATTATTTACTGGTTGTTTAATGAGCAATTTTACACATATTCGATGCAACGGCGATCGAGGTCGCGAAATCGCTCGTTGTTTCGCGATTTCCGGATGTTTCCGCAAACGTAATGTTAAGCGTGACCATTTCCAGTCGCGAAATCGCGCAATCGTGATCCGACAATCTGACATGGTTGGAAACTGTCCAAAAGTGTCGGAACCATGCGCATGACAAACAATTAGACCTGCAAAACGAGTCGCCTCTAGGTGTGTCCGTTAAATGCACAATTACCCGTAGCTACGTATACATTGATTAAATTCCGCAATAGCAGTCGGGATTGCGATCGCGTATGATCGAGTGCAACGGAACAAATCGTGATAAAAAGTTTAATTGTAAATCGAATCCCTCATTGGTCAGAATATATTTCCGATAAGTTACGAGATCGAAATGGACGACTCGGCGCTTTCAGAGTTATCGATTAGAAATTGGTAATTGTGGAAATTATGAGTCACGTAGTTCTTCATGTTACAAAAAATTGATATTTTGCCTTTTAGGAAATGAACGACATAAACCAGAAAGAGGTGGGAATCCGGAATAAAATTATAATTGGTCATTTGTTCGAAACCAACAACATCCGTGAGTAAAATTAACAAATTGTGGTAAAAAGTTTAATTGTAAATCGAATCCCTCATTGGTCAGAATATATTTCCGATAAGTTCCGAGATCGAAGTGGACGACTCAGCGCTTTCAGAGTTATCGATTAGAAATTGATAATTGTGGAAATTATGAGTCACGTAGTTCTTGGTGATGTTACAAAAAATTGATATTTTGCGTTTTAGGAACTTTTAGGAACAACTACTTTGTGTATCTAAATTTCTGGAAGAACTGAGCGCAGAAACTCGTGTTCGCTCAAAAAAAACTCAATAATACAAGACAAACCCAGTAATTGTAAGAAAACCAGGAAAAGCCGCTGTTTTAAATATTACTATTATTTATAAACAACTTCTCTGCATTTTCTTCTCTAAAGCCGTTTTTTGGCGCGAAGAGATTTCCAATTTAAGTCAAATTTTACAAATTTTCGGCTAAGGTAAGAGTTCTGCCCTGAGAAGGAATAATTATCCCTTTCTAACAAAGCTGTAAGAAGAAATGGAACTCGTGTCATTCCAGGTATTCGGGCACGAGAAAACTGAATAATACAAGACAAATCCAGTAATTGCAAGAAAACCAGGAAAAGCCGCTGTTTTAAATATTACTATTATTTATAAACAACTCATGTGCAATTTCTTCCCTAAAGCCGTTTTTTGGTGCGAAGAGATTCCGAATTTAAGTTAAATTTTGCAAATTTTCGGAATTCCGCTCTCGGAAGGATTAATTACCCCTTTCTAACAAAGCTGTAAGAAGAAATGGAACTCGTGTCATTCCAGGTACTTGGGCACGAGAAAACTCAATAATGCCAAGAGCGACCCGACGCCATTTCCGCAATTAGCCGCACCGAGAAGCCGAGTTTTTGCTCGTAAAATCGAAGATCGAAAGTGACGATCCAACGATCTCACGTCCGACTAGCATATATCCCGAGTATTACGTGTACAACACCATTCCGGCACTTTCCCTCTCTGCAAGGAGCCAGGAATAAATCCCCACGAGACCGAGAGGGGAACCGGCCGGCAGAAAAAACCCACACGGACACGCACCACACGCATTATTTTCGCAGGCCAATTTCGAGGAGCGTCGCGATGCCGGACCTCGGCAATTTCTCCCGAAAGTTTTTATCGTCACGGACTTTCACCGAAAATTTCTTCAACTGCCCGGCTCTGACACGCCTACGAATTCTTCCCGCCTGGAGACGTTAACGTTTTATGCACTTTTTATTGCACCCCTCGTATCGCCTTATTTAAGACGATGTAAGGAGCGCCGAGGAACTTCCTCGTCGGTAAAAACAAGTCCTTTTATCTGATATTTTATCTGAAACAGTGCGCTGCGATGTTTGATGTTTCATCTGTATTAAGGTGATATGAAAGTGCGACAAGTACATACCGAAAAGGGAAAATATTTATAAAACTTTTCTCCAAACTGAGCGCACCAAGTTATCAGATACTTCGACACGTAATTAAGTAGGCTCTAAGGAAGAACGCCCTCCTCGTGAAATTTCATTTTCGCAAAAAAAATGTCTTTCTTTGATTCTTCTCCGAGATAAGTACAACATTTTTTTGTCCAAAAAAGAAATTTCACGAACAACGCGTTATTCCTTAGAGCCTCCATAATCAGGTGTTAAAGTATTAGATAATTTGGTGCACCCAGTTTGGAGAAATGTTTTATAAATATTTTGACTTTTTGGTATGTACGTATCACACTTTCATATCACCTTAAGCTAATAAATCACGAGTTGGGATTTTAATTCAACCACGAGGCAACATTTCAGACTCGAAGTTTATCAGGGAATCTCGACTTGGCAGAAAGACACGTCGACTTGTCGAGAAAACGGAGCGAAACTTCGGAAACAGACATTTACGAAGGCCGACGTGTTAAAACGTATTCGAATCTCCTCTGCACTCTCAGTACCACGAGAATTTCCCTTCGAAGCGTTCCGAGTGCGTTTATGCATGCACATATTTAAGCCCAGCAAATCCTGCGATGTTCTATATGTATATTTATATACATATATGTATACGGATATACGCTTTTCAATCCTGGGAGAAATACATCTATGCACGTTTCGAGCTAATACTTAGCGCTCATGAAGATATAAAAACGCTTTTCAATGCTAGGAGAAATACATCTATACACGTTTCGAGCTAGTACTTAGCGCTTATGAAGATATAAAAAAATTGAGACGATCGGCTCGAAGAGAGCAAAAAAGAGGACATTTTTTTGTCATGATAAAACTCTGTGACTGCACGGTATGTTGATCCTGAAGATCGAACTTTGAAATGCAATATGCCTGCTGGGTCGCTGATATATATGTAAACATATATTCCAGTACATACCTATATATATATTCGCGGTCATATTGGGCATGTATTTTAAAGTTGTGCCAGAAGCATATATTAAAGGAGAATTTACCTAAACTTGACATCATTGTCCATGAGTGGTTGATTTAATAATTTCTGTAAATAAAACGCCCCTTCGAAGTTACTAATAACCAGTACGCTATTTAATTGACTCAAAAGGGGGAAAAAAATATTAAAATTACATTCAATTTTATCGGCTTCGATTGTATCGATTTTGTTCATTCTTGTTTCTTCCTCGCCAATTGGCTGCATCCTCTCGATGTAATTCGATTCGAAGAATTAATTTTCCGTAGAAAAAGCCAACACCGAATCTATAATTTCCGATTGGGCGATCACTATAAATGTTCATTTCTGAATTGTTAGATAACCTAGAGCATCCAAAAACTTACTCGACAATTTACTGATATAACCGCGCTCCACTATACGTCTACTTCTCTATACATAACTTTCTACCAATGGGAGTAAAAAATCGGAATAAAATTACGTAACAATGTTAATATTTCTCAGTGAATTCGAATCATCCCTAAAATCCAAACCAAATCTCAAATGTTCCATTTTCATTTACCACTATTATTATAAATAACGAAATGCCCTTATGCGTTCGGGTTGGTTGTTTCTGGCGTAAATATTTCAATTTCTTATTTCCATCATTCTTGCTTCACTGTAAATATCGATAATTAACTAACAGAATAATGCAAGAGAATCAAGTATTATTGATGGCTTCCATGTGAGTCGAGAGCGACAGAACCTCTATGTCCGTGAAATTGGCCCCTACTTTTTCGAAGATGAAAAAATTACCTTATTTGTTCCGGATTGCACTCACTTTGTACCGTTTTGTACCATTGAAACAATTGTCCTAACTTCAATAGTTAATTAACAAATTGAAAAAAATCGATCCTCTACCCTTGGCGGAGAGGTTATGATGGCGTGAGGGCCGCGCGGTTCCAGATACTTTCATACCGTTACCGTAGTCGAATTGATTTGTTAACTAACCTAACAAGGAGGTCGACCTCACCGATTTGATTTCTTTTATAATATGTTATAGTAGACTAAAAACTAAGCGACGCGTGTTTTTTTTTATCTGCCATTAAACACTTTAAGGGGGTGAAACCACCATCCAAAGTAAGGCCTGTGAGTGGTGGCTCACCCCTTAATTCTTTTTTCTTTTATCTGAGAAAATTATATTTTTTCGTTTCTCGTTATAAGAAAGCTTTTCCAGGTGGATTGGTTAAAAAATATGTTCTTGTGGGTGAAACTGCCAAATCGCCCCTTGACATGCCTTACTTTGGATGGCAGTTTCACCCCCTTAAAGTGTTTAATGGCAGATAAAAAAAAAAATACGCGTCGCTTAGTTTTTAGTCTACTATAACATATTATAAAAGAAATCAAATCGGAGAGATCGACCTGGGATACCTTCCTTGTAAGTCTAATTATAAATTAACGCTACGGTATTGGACCGATGGAGGAGGATCCATGTGCAATATATACGATATAGAATATATCGCCGGGAGTATTTGCAGCACCCGCGCGGAAACCCGAGATGTCGCTCATTATCTGGTGCGGACAGTTCCCCGAGGGATGGTCGCGTTATTCCCGGCATCCCGAGGGATGGGAGGCCGGAAAGAGAGGGGCAGGGGAAAGGGGGGAAAGAGAGAGAGAGAACCTGGAGGAGGGCGCTATTCAAAGGAACGAGATCAGGGCATAAAACAATTATGTAGCCGCCTTTGAAGGGAGCCGTGTTGTGCGTTCTTGTGCTTGCGAAACTTTCGCATGGGCTTTCACCAAATTTACAACATGGCTGCTAACTGGACGTTCAGCCGGCTCTCAAAACTTTCCCCGAAAGTCGGAGACCAACCCTCCGACAGAAGAAATGATGTGAACACATTTATGTGCACCATCATTTACCCTGCTTTACGTTAAGCTCTTTGAAAACGCTCTTTTAAGGTGAAGTGAAACACCTCGAGGAACTTGATCGACGTCGGTAAAGAAGCTTTTTGTAAATACCTACGTTCCCGACGTTCGTATTAATACTGACAGCTGGGTCAAATTATATTGGGTATTGTACCAAATGGCATACTCCATCTGGCGTTTTCGTACAGTAATTATAAAGAAATCGATGTAAAACTCCAGAAATCCTCTGGTTTCATGCTTTCTGGGACCCTAATTGACTGCAGAGGGACCCCTGGCGCCATCTGTGATTTCCTGGTGAATTACATTTTCACTCCAAGATCTCGTATTACCATCGTTTTAGCATAGAAGCGTATACAACACTTTTCTTTGCCTTTATCCCGTTCAAATGCGAGTTTATCGATTACCAGAGTGTTCTAAATTCTCGTAAAATTGTCCCGACCACTTTCGTTTCTCATATCAGAGCCTTCGATAATTGTATATCGGTCGAAATATGAGAGCTCGACGCCACTTTGGTTCTGGTCTGGGCTAATTTACAATAGTTTTTTCAAAAATCCAGATTTCGAATGTGTTAACACAATTTTTCTATGATTACGAGTCATGTGTCAAAGTTTCGGGCAGTTTGGTCCAATACCCTTAAAAAAGTCATTTATTCGAATCGACTGATTTGAGGGGGGTTTCACTTCACCTTAAGGCAGTTAATCTTTTAAACATTAACATGTGATTTAGAACGTTTTATTTTAACGTGAGTAGTTAACAACACAACTATGATATATAAGAAAAAAATGAAATATTTTGTGTATGGGTCGAGTAAGACGATAGCACCGCGTTGTGCTTAAATGGTACGTCGGAGAGAGTGTGATATCTCGTAAGAGGCAATGATCCGAGATAGGAGAAATGATTTCCGGTTTTTCTTTTCCTTTCATATAGAAATATTAGATCATATCGGACATGATCAATGATACTTAGCGAAATGATCGGCGAGGAACGTCCACTCGCTTTCGTGGCGTTCTCGGGCAAATCCTCAACGATTGCCTACTCGAAGACTGGTTTCTCGATCATGCTCTCGGCTCATAAAATCACTCTGAATGATTTCCTTCCGTCTAAATGATTAACGTCTACCCGGTGCCCGAGCTCGAGGTATCGCAAACATTTCATACGAAATTTATCGCTCATTCACGTCCAATTCGACCTTCCGGAAAGCGTCAATGGATTTCCGCCGCTTCTCTCAAGTTTTCTCCAAGGTGCATTTTTTATTCCGCATTCAATAAAAATTCTGATAAACGGTCCTTTTCCTTGTAAGGATCTATGCTCTTTAAAGTATTTACAGATTTGAAAACCGGATAATAAAAATATGTAAAGGCTGTTAAGTAAAACTCAACACGGCTCAGTAACCTTTATACACCTTGGATAGGAAAAAATTGCCGGATAAAGTTAAGAATAAAAATTGAACTTCATTCAGATAAAACAGTGATTAATATAATACGTCACAGTATATCCCAGAAAACATTGTACATTTTTTATTTCAACTAATGTTCAAAATGTCTGAGTAGAACGTTATAAAATGGCACAGTGTAGAAATCGACTTTTTCTTTCTTATCCTTGGAGAACCCCAATACGATACGGCAATAACTGTAGATAGGCGGTCCCATTTCGAGGGAAAGGATTTTTTTTCTTGATGACTAATGACCAATCTTAAGCGGGGAGCCTTGAAGTCATCCGTTCCTTCGGGATCCGGGATGTGACAAGAGAATACCGACTTCGATCTCGAAATCCGGCACAATTTGTTACACAACTTGTGATCGACCCCGACCACTGTCAATAAGCCTCGCAATGTGCCTTTTTACAAGAGACGTTAACAGCTTGGCCGATCGTAATCCATTGTTTCGCAAGAAAGCCGGTACCCAATAATCGATTGCGGCTGATCGAAATTGGGTTAAAGGTATGCAGGTTGCTAATTCACGAAGGCCCTTTCCTCTTCCAACCTCGAAGTTTCGGATGAAAGGAAATATATAAATTTCGTACATAAAAATGGCAGATAAATTGATATTCTGCTAAAAATTAAAGAGGAAGTATATATCTCATACCTCTGCAAGGAAATCATTCCGTGTACCAGAATTCCCTTATGAATTGATAACCTGTGATAAGGCAAGTAAAAGATATATCTAATATTCTATGAGATAATGAAAACCCCGGCAATCTATTAACGCTGGAAATTAGCTAATATGCTGTCCGAGAAAATACTCGGTACCAAGTACAAGAAAATATTCAGATAAGGAAACAATGCTTGTAAAGGTAGCTGATTTCTGTTCCATTACGTTTGCGATTTAAACGATTAGTTGATAGAAAATCAGAATGGGTTATTTTTGCCGCATATCAATTTTTACGGCTGATCGAGGAGCATGGTCGGCGTTTAAATGGAGGAATGTAAAAATCCCCGGGAAAAAGAGAGTTCTCAACAGTTCACTTCTTCGTATAGTACTGATAAAACTCTGTGCAACGGCTGCATTTCTTTCCAAGGATCTTCAGAGTCTCCAGATCCTCCCTATAAACTCTCTCGTAAAAAATACGACTCACCACCATTACCTCAGCCATTTGGGCTGCGAGAAATCGAGAACTGAGACGAGGAAAAATGTAGAGCACCTAGAGCACCTGCAGATGCGTATGTACTTCTTCACCGTAAATTGCCCTCGCGAAGGAGATGGGAAAAAAAAATAAAAATGGGGATATTACCCGAGAGCGTTCGAGGAAATTATTGCGAAAAGGAACCGAGTTAAACATTGGGAAGAAGGGCCGGGAAAAAGAAATATTTCCTATCTGGAACACGAAGAGGTAAAGCTGGAATGTTTCCTCGTCGATCTTGCGATTCTCCAGGAATCGATTGCGGAGCTTCACAGATTCCTTGAAGCTTCGGGTATGACTAGTTACGACGTACTTCACGTTAAAGTCGAGAAAAAATAAAGAATAATTCACATTGTCTGTGAACTTTTATGCAATTTGTGAGTGCTCCGATGAAAGTCAACTAACGTGTTCTGTTCAAATGAATCGACACATAAATTATGGTAATTCAACATAGTTAATAATTTGGAAATATGTCAGCAAGTGTTCTCATCGTGTATAAACACTCTTGCAGGTAATGCAAATTTCGGAATACAATGAGATAGGGCTACGAATTGTATATTAATCCGCGCAATTTGCATAACTCTGAAAGCCTGCGTGAACGAGACGCGTAAAACGATAATTGTTAATCACCAAGATTTACTGCAAACGTATATAAATTATCCACGTTAAAAAGAAATAGGAAAAAATGTTTTTCAATGGAAACAATAATGACGAACGTTTGAAGAGACATTGTTAAACTATTGCAGAAACATATGACGAGGAAAATGAGCCGAGAAAAATGTATTTTGAATCTTGGGTGCAAAGAATAAAAGGGGTAATGTTTATTTGTCAATCATGATTCTCCAGGGATGGATTGCGAAGTTTTAAAAAGTTCTTGAAGTTTCAGATATGAATAACTTATATTACGTTGAAGTACGAAAAAAAAAAAAAAATGAAGAATCGCCCGTTGTCGTCCGAAAGTTATTTTACGCCGTATTCGAATTTTTAAGCAATTTTGCGAATATTTCGCATGAGATCAATAAACGTGTTGATCAAAAATAGATTGAACATGAATTTGTCAGAGTTAATAAATTGAAAACATGTCAACGAGCCTCGAGCGTTCTCATCCTGTATGAATACTCTTGCAACGAATGTAAATTTCGAAGTACAATGAGTACCTAATCATCCAGAGAATTGCATATTAATCCGCGCAATTTTCATCATTCTGACGGCCTATGTGAACGAGAGATACTGTTTTCCCGAGTTATCAGAGAGTTGTCACACATTGAAATTGATGTTTGCAGGTGCATGGTATTGATTCAATGGAGATGAGCACATTACCAATTCAAACGATACAAATAATATATGGATTTACATGGCTAATTTCTAATTATTCCCAAGGAATCGAGATGCCAGGAAATGTGAAAAAATTAGTTATTACCCTTAATACAGACTCCCAAGTGCCCTCAACGATGCCAGTTAACAATTAGACCCGGGAAATACATAATAGCTTTAAATACTTCCACGATAATTACTTCCCCTTGGGCGATCGTAATTAAAAGCCAATATTCTTTCTTAGCCCAGAGTTAACAACCTACACCTGGGCATGCAAATTATTCTTCCGTCATTAATAATTGCTCATTACAAAAAACAACATCGAATCGGAACCTAAGAATTATTGTTCCACCGAGCTCTGCGATTGCTTAATGCGAGTGCAAGGGTAATTAAGTGAGAGAGAAAAAAGAACGGGCAGTTTCTTAATTTTTTTAATTTTTTTAATACTTGTCATTTCGACCATTACGATCCGCAGCAACTTGTTAGTCAAATCGTCAGGGTATGTAAACGTCACTTGTTCCACGCAGGCGGTCTGTCGCAATGTTTACCAACGGAAGAAAAATTCGGCCGGGCAAACCGCGGCCATTTCTTTTTCAACGAGGTTTTTCACCGCATTTCTTCCCACAATCACTATTTTCTGTACCAACTCGACTACGTAACGAGGGCTCGACACACGCTTGCGATATTCTCGAGCAGTAGTAATGTCGCTTTATGGCAACTCGCCATTCCGTCGTCGAGCCAGCACGAAGTGTCACCTTTTTATGTATCAGGAATTTCGATTACGTCTTTACGCGTAAGACGACGGTCTCGTTAACAATTAGATAATCGACCGGTCTTCATGAAAAAAAAAAAGTCTGTCCACTTATTTAAGCAATTTCCCCTGAAAATTTCCTAGCAGGAACAAACTCTTTTTCGACGTTAACTACGAGGTTCATTACGACATTAATTACGACTGCATAATGAGTCATAGCTATATTTTGTACATTGTAAGAAGTGAGAAACCCTGTGAGATATAATGAGATGAAAATGACGGTTATATTATGTTTAAAGGAATTTTTTATTTTAACAATGTGTTGGACACCTTGATAAATGATTTAGTAGACATGTTCCCGGCTGTACGATATATTCATACACGGTTATATTATGTTTAAAGAAATTTTTTATTTTAACAATGTGTTGGACACCTTGGTAAATGATTTAGTAGACATGTTCTCGGCTGTACGATATATTCATACACGGGAATAGTAGATTAATCATCTCCGTTTCTCGATGTGAGACTGCAGGATTGTAATTTCGCAGGCTTCGGTGTTCTTTTTGAAAAATGAACGGCTCCGAATTTCTCGAAGCTGTCCGGCAGAAAATGATGGACGGCTTTTCAATCTAAGGAGAGCTAGGACCGGTGATAAATTCGAAAAGTTGTACGTAGTACGTTTTCTTCATGACTCGTCTTTTTAATGACCGACCGAAGAATTTTCTGAGGCTCCTCGCCATTTTGCATCGCCTACGGCCAATCGACTTCTTACATAACTTTTAATTAATCGCCCCTTTCTTCCTCACTCTGCCCCTTTTACCGGAACTTTTTCTTTTTTTCAATTACATTCTTCGGCATGCATCGACTTTCTTTCGTCGAAGTACCGACTTGCAACTTTGCGAGAAAGTGTCGAAAGATTTACGGATACCAAACCGCGATATCATTAGCCTCAGGGTTGAGCATCAAATTTCTTGCGGGAGAAAAAATTATGAACGCGAAAATTAATACGGAAACAGGAAATGACCTCGGGAAAGATCTCGCGGCTTCAAGAATGCTTCCTTGGACGTAATACATACAAAATCAAAAAATAATTGACATAGCAGTCCATGGTTTGAAACATTCAATTTTGCTGCATTTTCCTGCTGGGTAAGAAATGACAGATAATGTAATGAAGTACAGCGTATATTTTGGAACATTTAATTTCACTGTTAAATTGGATCATTTGCTACATTTTCGAACAATCGAAAGCATCATTTTCTTCAGCAATTCTCCGTTGGAAGAACTATCCGTATAAGATGACGAATAAAAAATTAATGCTCCGTAATGCATCGTTCTTATTTTGGAATTTTCAATTTTACAGTCAAATCGGATTATCGATTAAATTGGAGTAATCGAGGGTGTCACTTTGTTCGACCGGAATCCGATCGCTTGAATAGACTGTCAGCTATTATTTGGAGTAAAATGGGAGCTACCTAGCCGAGTAATTCGTCGATGTTCGAATTATTCAACGTACCGAGTTACTTGAGGTGGATAATTCACTTCGACTATCGAATCATATGCGATTATTCGGCACGAAATGGACCCAGTCGAGCGCTTTCTTGCTTCGCCATTTTTTTAATTATTTTTTTTTTATAGAGGAAAGATGTCGATCATATTAGAATTTCGCAATGGCATTTAATCGGGGATAAGTATCACTGGATGAAAAGGAAAGTCTCCGGTTCAAGAGTGTTCGCTATTGAAAGGTAAAGTGCGTACGCTTTGTTTTTTAGAGTACTGGACCTGTATTCGTGGATTTCTCTCGCGATGGTGAGTACGGGTACAGCAACACTCATCAATTACTTTGTACAAAAGATAAGAAATCGACTTTCGAGTAGCCCTTCCGCCGGTCATGGTATCCTTCATCCGACTTCCGGTATGTTTAAGGCATCATTTACATTTTCCCCTAATTCCTCATCTAATAAACGATATTTCCTCCCGACTCTGTAACTACCCTAGTAGCATAGAATAATTTCTAAATATTTCTTTGTAATCTTTGCTAAATATCTCAAGCCACAGATTTTTTAAGATTTCTTGCAGATTTCATTCGACGATATTTGAAATATTTCTTGAAAATCTCAATGACACATTTAGTCTCAATAATTTATAAACATATAGAGAAATATTTTTTAACTTATTAACATAATAAAAATACATTTTTTACTTCACGGCTATTAACGGACAGTTAATTTGGTATTAAAAAACACGAGATATTTTTCTAATATTTTCATTCCGCTATTTCATTATGGGAGCAAGACATGTGATTTTGATTTTAAATATTTTTAATACGTTTATGATGCATTTGGCGGATAATATTAAACAAAAATACTTGTATTAAAATGTAACGAAATGTTTTGTATATCTGGTAGATAGGAAAATATTATGAAAACACACGGAGCTAATATTATGTAAATACCATAGGGATAATATTCTAAAGTAAACGTTTTGCAAATATTTCAAATGTCTACTAAATATTTACAAAACGTACGATATTCGTTAAATGTATAGAAAATATAGGACAAATATTTTGTGCAACTACGGTAACAAGTAATTAAACTTGAATTATTAATTCTCAAATTCCTCGAAATTCTGGAAATTCATTGATGTTACATTATATTTAATTTTCGATACTCCTAGAGGCACTGTTAGATTTTCCTTTACATTCTCCTCAAATGAACAACTACTTCATTTTCTCTACGAACAATGGAAACGTTACATTTCTGGTCCCTGAAATTCCGGAAATGTTTCCCTGCACGTTTATATATTTTTTTCTTTACAGTGGCCAAACAATTATAGTCCTCGGGTTGCACTTTACAAACGATTAAATTCACCGTTTAACCATGGTATAATCTTGAATGTCGCAAATCGCGGGATTTTCTGCCATCACGCGGCGGAGAGGTAAATTGAACAATTTCTTTCCGTACGACTTAACGGAGGTACATTCTGCAATTATCCTGCACAAAGGGAGAGGAATTGACTTTCGAGGAGTCCTTTCGCCGTTAACGATTCTTCTCTGGTCCAACTTCCGGTTTCGTTCGAGAGGATCGTCTGCATTTTTCCCTGAATCCCTGTTAAGTGTGCAGTTATGCACTCGGTGCATCCACCGGTGTGCAGCAAGACTGCAGGTAAGACTTTCTTTTCGTCGTTCCTCTGTTCGGTCCCTTTACAAAGACGGATAACTACCATTAAGACAATCCCACACCCAACCGAAATTGCCAACTTCGAGTTTATCGAGTCGAGGAATGCAACGAAACCGGATTTCATATCTTAATTGCATGACGATTCATTTTTAGCGCTTACGAAACGTATTCACGAGAGAGATGATACATCACATGATGAGAAATGTGACACGTTTAAATGAATTACAGAAGAACGAGATACCGATTTCAAGGATTGATATTTAAAAGAAGATGTTGTAATCTTCTGTAAGGTCTACTTCCATATCAAATGTTAAAAAATAATTGGCAAGTGGTATACTAGATTCAAAGATTAACCTCGAAAGAGACATCATTTATAAATCTTACAAAAACACGGGTTTGCTTTTTATCCCTTGGAAATAAAAAAAATCTCTACATTTACGAAATATCACGTTCTTTGGAAACATGATGCGCAACAACCAGGTTGTACCGAAAGATCGAATAAAATCGAATCAATTCCAAAGTTCTTGTTCATTCAAACTTTACAATATAAATACGGAGGGTATAAGGGAGGGCCTGAAACTCGTGAAATTTCATTTATTAAAAAATTCGTTCATAGATATTTTTAAAATGTTATAAAAAAAATGAAATTTCATGATGGTGAAGAACTTCCTTATAGCCTCCACATTCCCGTTGTAAAGTTTGAAATGATTCCGTACACTTAGTTCATATAAAAGTTTCATAAAATATTGTCTCTTCAGATGCCACTTTCACATCCCCTTAATGCAAAGTTCAACCTTAACATTTCAATCTTAAAAAAAGGAGGTATACTCAGTTCATAGAAAAGTTTCATGAACAACTGTCTCATCAGATGCCACTTTCACATCCCCTTAATGCAAAGTTCCACCTTAACATTTCAATCGTAAAAAAAGGAGGTATACTCAGTTCATAGAAAAGTTTGATGAACAACTGTCTCTTCAGATGCCACTTTCACATCCCCTTAACGCAAAGTTCCACCTTAACGTTTCAATCGTAAAAAAAGGAGGTATACTCAGTTCATAGAAAAGTGTCATGAACAATTGCCTCTTCAGATGTCACTTTCACATCCCCTTAACGCAAAGTTCCACCTTAGCGTTTGAATCGTAAAAAAGGAAGTACTCCGCGAAAACAAGAATTGACCAAGTAATGAGCATTTCTTTAAATCTTCCTGAAATCTGGGTAAATGCACCAGAAAAACAGGTCCGCGTTAAATCATACTCGGCGAACTTTCTCATTATTTCGGTCACATTTCCTGAGGAAGTCGAGACGCGAGGCCATTAAACGGTGTAAAGCTAGCCGAGGTCGAAGTTACAAGAGCATAGAGGTCGGGTAATACAACGGAAACGAGGAACCAGGATCACTTAACCTCGGGAGTAAGTGCGAGTCGAGTACGCCTGCTCGTACAGCATGAATATCAAGTGCAAGGATATCTCCTTGGAGCGACAGGTATTCCTCGTCCCTGCCATCGGCTCCGATTGACGTCAACGTTTCGATTTAACGGCCTCCTGTCGAATATTGGAAATGACGTCACCAAGGCATTGCACCCGCCATGACGCCTCGAATCCGGGTCACATGTCAACGAACTTTGATGATTTTCTCTGATTTCGCTGAACCGCCGCAAACGTTTGGCAGCATCCAGCGTTTCCAACCGAAGGTCCAAAGTTAGCGCGAGAAGAATTAAAATTCGTAGTCTCATTAAGGTGAAGTGAAACACCTCGAGGAACTTGATCGACGTAGGTAAAGAAAATTTTTCTAAATGCCTACGATGCCGACGTTCATATTTATATTGACAGCTGTGTCGAATTATATTGGGTATTGTACTAAACAGCATACTCCATATGTCGTTTCCGTACAATCATTATAAAGAAATCGAAGCAAAACTCCTGAAATCCTCTGGATTCATCGTTTCTGAGGCCGTAATTGACTGCAGAGGGACACCCTGCGTCATCTGTGATTTCCAGGTCAATTAAATTTTCACTCCGAGACCTCGTATTCCCATCGTTTTGGCATAGAAGCGCATAAGACACTTTTTTTGACTTTATCCCGTTTAAATGCCAGTTTATCGATTACCACACTGTTCTAAATTGCCATACAATTGTCCTGACCACTTTCGTTTCTCATATCAGAGCCTGCAATAATTGTATATCGATTGAATATGAGAGATCGACGTCTTTTTTGGTTCTGGTCTCACCTAAGTTAAATCATTTCTTTTCTTTCTCGAAAATCCAAATTTTGAAAGTGTCAGGATAATTCCTAGGTGCTCACGAGTTATGTGTCAAAGTTTTAGACGGTTCAGTTCAATACCCTTAAAAAAAATGTCTTATTCGAATCGACTAATTTGCGGGGGGTTTCGCTTCACCTTAAGGTGATATGAAAAGGTCATTCTATGTATATAAAATGTCAAAATATCTATAAAACTTTTCTCCAAACTGAATGCACCGAATAATTTGAAACTTCAGCACGTAATTATGGAGGCCGTAAAGAAGAACGTAGCCTCACATAGTCTCTTTTATTTCTACGAATGATAGTGTTCAACATTTTAGCGTACTCAGGAGAAATCGATAATGTCAGTAAAAAGAGTTAAAATGGACGACTGATTAACCTGGAAATTAATGTAATGACCGCTTCGCAGAGGGAATTTCCCAGTAATTATTAAAGTAAGAAAAAAAAAAACGGTGGCAAAAAATGCTATAAATTAGGGTTCTCGAGATATACTTGCACTTATTTTGAAAATAAATTGCGATAGATTTCGCTATATCCTCGTACTTTCCGCGTAATAAGCATAACGGTAATCCCGATGCAATCTAGTAATAAGGAGCATTGTAAATATTTCCCATCCTATAAGATTTCCTAAGCACTTTCTAGTAGTAGTAAAAACAGTCTCTTTCAATTAAGAGCATACTACTTCGTATGAATATAGCCGTTCCCGTTAAAAAACAATTAACACGTGGATACTGTATTACCGCAATGTATCCTAGTAACCCCTATTTACGAATTCACTTCCCAATAAAATCCTATGGAATTACTCGACTATCAACGATCATCTATAAAAAAAAGAAACATCAATTGAGCCGCGAGAATAATTTTTTAATCACGAAATACAATAATTGGTACGACACGTCATCCATTTCTCCCTTACCTAATTATTTCAGTATGGCTGTAAAAATGAAAGGGACTTTGTTGCTAGAAAATTATTATTCTCCGTGTCTATTTACAGTGATTGGTGTAAATAGAAGCAGGATCACTGATGGCTGTTTCGATTTTGCGGGGGAAAAGGGGAGCAGGCACGTCGAGGAATTCTGATTGCTGGAATTGCAGACTTGGCAATTATCGGTCGGCGTAATTGAGGCCTAACCTCGTTTGCAGGAGCGAGGGCGAAGTAAATCGCCCTCGACGTGGACGTGCCAATGCAAGCCACGTGGATGTGTCAGCGATCAAAGTTACGTCAAAGGGACGGTAAATCTGTCGCAAGTGCTCAGGATAGTACTTAGGATACCGAGAGCCGCCGCCATCTTGAACCTACTCTACAAAGAATTGTAGAATTTCCGACGTACAATAAAAACATCTGAAATTCTGCAAGAATCCCTAATAAATAAGAAAACACCATGAACATTTATGTACAGTTCCGCCTAATGGTGATAAATAGTAAATAATGATTCGCCATCTTTATCTGGATTGCGAATGATAATTGCATAACGATATCTTCCACTACTTTCGGCTCTATAAGATTTGATATTTACTTTTTGAGTCCGTTTGAATAATAATGACGTTCTCCACACTTCACATACATCCTGGTTGTCTTGAAAATTATTTATAAATGACCTGTCGAGTGCAATGACTTAATTTCTCTCGCACCAATTTCGAATTCCATGGTTACTCTCAAAAGTCATATCAGCAAGGCGATAGCAAGGCAATAGCACATTCATCTGTTGTCTTTGAGCATTCAAATGGCATTCTTCTGTTCAATATTAATTTCATGTTACAAAATGTGTAATAATAAATGCTGAAACGTAATCCCAATATAGAGGGTAACGAGAATGAAATATTCTGATTACATAGTTTGATACTGTTAAACGTTTCGTTTAATCGATGTTAAAGTTAGTAAATATACATTGACATGAAATGTGTACAAATAGTTGTTGCACGATAGACGTAATAATGAACTACTAATGTCTAACATTGATGTAGGATACAAGTACACTGTTGATAACGTCAAAACGTCGAAATCTTAAACCACGTCAAAATTAATAATCTTAGCGATAGGGATCTAAAGCAAAGAATAAATTACCCCTTTTCATACAAAGCTTAATGGTCAATTTAAATACAATACCTTTCGTGAATTTCTCGGCAAAATACGAGCAAGAACCATGACGAATCGTGACGTAATCACGCGATGGTAAATCTCTTTAACTGCGTAAAATGCAATACTCTCCCACACAATCACCCTTAATCTCTCCTTTCCCGACTTAAGGTGAAGTGAAATCCCCTTCAAATCAGCCGATTCGGATACAACACTTTTTTTTAAGGGTATTGGATCAAACTGTCCGAAACTTTGACACATCACTCCCGATCATATAAGAATTGTCCTGACACATTCAAAATTTGGATTTTTGGACAAAATTTTTTACCTTAGCCCAGACCAGAACTAAAATTGCGACGAGCTCTCATATTTCGATCAATATACAATTATCGAAAGCTCTGATATGTGAAACGAAAGGGTCGGGACAATTTTACGACAATTTTGAACACTCTGGTAATCGATAAACTCGCATTTGAACGGGATAAAGGCAAAAAAAGTGTTGTATGCGCTTCTATGCTAAAACGATGGGAATACGAGGTCTCGGAGTGAAAATTTAATTGACCTGGAAATCACAGATGGCGCAGGGGGTCCCTCTGCAGTCAATTAGGGCCCCAAAAAGCATGAATTCCAAGGATTTCTGGAGTTTCACTTCGATTTCTTGATATTTATTGTACGAAAACGACAGGTGGAGTATGCCGTTTGGTACAATATCCAATATAACTTGATACAGCTATTAATATAAAAACGAACGTCGGCAACGTAGGCATTTAGAAAAATCTTCTTGATCAACATCGATCAAGTTTCTCGACGTGTTTCACTTCGCCTTAAGGATAATCCCCGGCTTGTGAGTACCACCTCTCAATCAGCCTAATTATCGAAAACTAAGTGTTCTTGGTTAACCCTTTTCTTGGGAAAATCTTCAAAAAAACACACTCAATATCCCAATTTTTCATAATTAGAGACAACTCTGAATCATGCGCGGGTTACCGTGATTAAGCCAATTATCCGGAGATTTTTTATACGATCGACGAGAGGCTATTACAAGGAAAGATTCCAAAACAACGTTAAAAAGGTCCCGGGGTGATCCTTATTAAGGACATTCCCCATTCTCCTCGCTCAATCAAAGTGCAACGAGGCTCTTGGGAGTGCCGGCAAGAGCCCAGGCCAATTAAGGCCAATTTCTAATGTTTATTGTTGAAAATATGCAGTCGACCCAGGTGAAACGCCATTTTTTCGCAGCACGGTCGTTACGGAGGCGGAAATTCCTCCATCTGCTTCGCAAACTCTTTCCACCAGTTGGAGGAATTTAAAAAGTGCAAATAAAAATAATTAAGTCCAGCGGGGACGGCTCACTTTCGTTTAAATCGGTTGATCCTTCATTACGTGGATTAATGAATTAAACCCAAGCCCATATCTAAAAGCATAAGCCGGATAAAAACGAGTGACTTACTATTCCAGGGAAACTAAAATCAATGATTTCTACCGATTGGTATTCACCTGTTTCTATTTATCGGCTAATAACACCGGATAACTGCCAGATTTACATATCGGCCTGCTCGTAAACTCTTGAAAATCTGCTTTGTAAATTTATTTTCAATTATTTTCATGCGTGTATACAGGTGCCAAGGCACGCGGAAGTGTCGTGTAACGAGCATGCCTGGATAAACGAAGCCACCATCGATATTATTCTTTAATCTCAAAGGACCAATGTTCTTCCGTAAGAGGCATATTTATGCTAATCAAATTCTGCGGAAGGATATCCCGATTGACAGGTTTAAAAAACGACCGACGCAGAGTCTCTCTTGAAAGAAAGTTTCGCATGAATTTACTGTACTGGAAGGAGATCGAAAGGCTAATGTTACATTCGGTTGCAGGCTCGTTTAAAGAGGTACCTCACATAGAAACGGCTATTAAGTCGCTTATTTCCTGTTTTTTTTCTTTCTCCTGGCAAAAAAGAGAGAAGAAATAAATTCTGTTTTGTGAGAATTCTCGAACACCGCACGTTAATACCATGTACCTACCATCCAGTACATGCAGAAGAAATCTCTGTACCCTGGAATTTCAAACCACTCAAATTCTTATATTAAATTCATATTCGGTCTCGTTCAAAAAATTATTCCAGATAGAATGTAGATTATTTGAATTTTTTAGGGACACATTTCCCACGAAGTAGACGATCTCCATTAATCCTTGGTGAGTATATCGAATTTATTATTTAATTCTCAATAAGCCTTTTTGTTCATTGATTATCCACCCTGTTCACTTTCCTGTTTATTATACAAAGCTGCAGTATGGAATTCAAGGCCGCTGAAATTACCTCAGAAAAGATCGTCGCATATTTCAGAGCTTTCGCAATAGTCATTTACGCTTGTTGGTATGAAGCAATTTTAACTAGGTCTTTTTTTTTTCAGAAGGACGTCCATACAATGCTTGTATATAATTAGATACATATAAGGGGAGCTTATGAAGACATAGAGAGTGGGAATAGAAATTCTTATTAAACGGCTTGTCCGGCTCTGGACCGCCATATTTATCCAGCATCCTGTTCCAATCTGTTATGGCTTATTGCACAAAAAGAATTCTGTCTTAGATGTTGCCGAGAGATCATTAACTCGAAATATAGTGTACAATGAACTGTACTGGAATGAACGATTAAGAGGGAGACGCAAGACTCGTGATCTCTTGCAATTATCGTACATTCACCGGTGCAATGAGAACGTGTAAGCTATTATTGAAATTTATATCATAAAACGTGGAATATTAAACAACGAGTCGACTCTCGTTCGCACAGTATGTAATTTGATTACAAGGGAAAAAATAAGGAGATTATTAAAATGACTATGAAATTAATAACTAAGAATAATAAATCGAACTTCGCGAACGTACTTGCAATTATTTTCAGCATTACTACCGATTTGTCTTGGATACTTTTAGGGAAATTGTTGAGCATTAGATTTCTCACGCAATGACCGGTGCAATGCAATTATGTAAGTCATATTATGATCGATTGAGACAAGTGCAAATTGAGATTGTCCGTGACTCGAGTGCAAAAAGAATCGAAGATAATCCGCTTTGCTATCAAAGTGATCTCGCAATGGCGCAATTCCATTTGAATGTTGAATTATTACGTGATTGTACGTATTATCTTACGTTAGAGTGTGCTCGTACGTGTTCATTGACGTATGGAGAGTTGTAAAGAGAAAATGGGGAGTCATTGGTATGAAAGTACGAAGCACTTTCCTGTAAAAAGAAACACTTGGCATAATGATTACCAATAGGCAATGCATGAAATTACACAGTTATGCCATTCGTTACCGCGCACTAAAAAAACGTAAACCGTAACAACCAGTTACTCTATTACATTCCATTGTGACCAAGACAAAGATTCTTTAATTAACATTAATAAATCAAATGATTAAGATGAAAATCCCATGGAAACATTGAAACTTTTAATTCTAATTAGTAGATCTGACTATAATTAATCGACGAACGAATTAAACATATTAACAAGGAACCATTGCAAAATGACAATCAATAATCGACCTTAAGAAATTAGTTCATCAAGGTGAGATTTATTTGTGTTTTGTTAAAAAAGGCGGAAGTAATTGAACAATAAATGTTCTTACCATAACATATTTAACATATTAACAAGGAACCAATTTAATATATTAACAAGGAACCATTGCAAAATGACAATCAATAATCGATTTTAAGAAATTAGTTCATCAAAGCGAGATTTATTTGGCTTTTGTAAAGAAGTCGGAAGTAATTGAATAATAAACGTTCTTACTATTAATTAATAGAGCCTGATCGTATTAAAAAATCGAGAAACAAAATCAAACCAATCTTTGGATTCAGGGATCGGTGAAATTATAACGATTTCCGCGAAGTGGCAATTTCCGAGGCTCGATTGTGTCAAAGTGATCATTACGGATAAAGAAGACAATGATGCTTTGAGTGAGCGATATGGGGCAATTGTTCTCGCAGTGTTGCACATGATCGTGGGAATGCTCGAGGTTGCATTCATCTCAGTTTCTCCGGATAACATTTAAAGCTGACATAACGGACGGACGGGCAAGTAATAACACGGCAGGAGTAATGACAGGTTCCGCAAGGTTATCCCGCAATCTGCACTTGCATTGATAAGACTGAGATAGATGGAGAAAAAAAAAAATTGAAGCACGTAAGTCGGTAGTCCGAGTAATGCCCTACTTAAAAGGAAGATCCACCAAGGGCCACTTAAACAAAAGTGCCGCCGGAATATAAATTTTCTAAAGGAGAAATTAAATAAATACGATCTAACACAAACACATTGTTCCCGTGATAATAAACATGTACCGGATATTAAATTTAAACGGAAGAATTTGAATGAAGAATCAAGCGTTCCGAATATTTCCCGGTAGTACTAAATGGCAAACAAACGATATTAAATTGTAAAGAGAGGATAGGAAGAAGAGAGCATCTCTGTAAAACAATTCGACACAATTGTACATTATTCTGTTCTCTAATATCCTGTCTATATATTTTATCGGGTTATTAATAATCCTACGTGTGCGATTGGAATAATTGAAAATACACGTAAGGGAGTTTTGTACATTCGATTGGAATTATGACAAATGTCACCAGCACGCAAAACTGGAACAGTCGAGATACCGAGAGGCGGGGCTAATTTTATTTAAACGTCTCTTTCCCGTTCATGCAAATTACGTATATCATTAGCCTGTCTACTCGCTCCGACTCCGTTCCTACATTTCAATTGTGTTCGTTATAATTCGAGAGCGAAACAATTCCCAGTTATAATTAATTCTGAATTAGGATACCGTTTCCCTCGGCACGGAAAACCAGTTAATAAAGAGATTCGCCTCGCTTCGAACAGCGACATAATTACACCCAGTAAATATTGTTACCAATTTCGAAGCCACTTTTCCGCGTCCACGTTGTTCTGGAAAACGGTAAACTTCTTGCACACGGGGAATTATTACAGAGAAGAAAACACCCATCCGTGACCATTTAAAAAGAGGTCCCTTTTCTTCTTCACCAAATGTTGAGTTTGGTCAATTTCACATAAAATATTAATAATTCATGAGAATGGTAACGCATACGCATGATAATTCGGTATGCTTGTATGAGAAATTGTTATTGAACGGTACTATCGGATGTTCGACGTGGACGATCAATTATTGCCACAGCTTATCGGATTAATATTCACGTAACTGAGAAGAAGTTAGGTTACTTTTCGAAGAATCGGCGGAGATGAAAGGCCGATCTCGTTTCACGGATTATTTTCGCGGTCCCGTTAAGTCCATTCGGGTTACCCTTGTTCTCCTTTTATGAAAAAGGTCCAAAACGTGCTCGTCCTGCCAACGACGAACCTCTGGTGAAAGTTTTTCCGCCCACCATTGTGAAGAGCACTATAGCCAAATATGACTCAACGATCGGTTTGCATCGTAAAATCAATTTCTTTTCCCAAGTTGATTCTATACACTCTTCTCTGACTTCTTCCTAAAAACTGACAATATAGAAGATGAAAACGAGGAGGCAACTTTGTTATGCAGTTTTATCGCCACTTTTTTAAGCGCGAGGATATATTCGTGTCCATATGAGGTGCATGGTTCATAACAATATTTGTTACTATAACCAAATATGACTCAACGATCGGTTTGCATCGCAAAATCAATTTCTTTTACCAAGTTTATTCTATACACTCTTCTCTGACATCTTCCTAAAAACTGAATGTAGAAGATGAAAACGAGTAGGCAACTTTGTTATGCAATTTTATTGCCACTTTTTTAGGCGCGAGGATATATTCGTTTCCATATTACGTACATGGTCCATATTAATATTATGCACGGAACATCGATCTTCTCTACAAGACGGGCTGAAATTCGCGTTTGGTAATTGTATTGACACACTTCTATAAATGAAAAATCGAACATGTTAACTTTGCTTTAAAATTCCCCATTCACTTTTGTGGCCGTCATTGAATTCCCGTATTATTTTCACGATCCATGACAATATTGTGCTTTGAAAGATCTATCTCCCCGTCCAGAAGGGCTTCAAATTCACATTTAATAAATGCAAGATAAATGAAAATAAATTAAATTCAAATTGATAAATGCGTTAAACAACGAAAAGGAGGTAACCTTGCACATTAATTCGATCATTGGATAATACGAGATGTCACCGAATATTTTCTGCATTATTTCCACAGCCCACGTCAACATTATTAATAATCCCAATTAAACGGGCTGAAATTCGCTGTCAATGCAGATTTTAATATGCACCTATAAATGAAAAACGGGAACAGGGCGATGACTTTGTTCTTCAACTTCACCATCAAGAGGTACATCGTCAAGTTGCTGTACTGATTACACGATCCACAGCCATATTATTAATCCTAGAAGGTCCATCTCCTCAACCAGGCGAGCGCAAGTTCACGTTTAATAAAAGCATTAATAATCGTTGCAAGCGAGTTAGATGAGAAAAATGAGACAAGGAAAGGAACTTTGTTTCCAAATCCGGTCATGGGTTCGTTAGAAGCGATATGAGGTTACTGTGTATTGTTGGCATGGTCCATGGCAATATTATGTCCCGGAAGGTCGATCTCCTCCACCAGGCGAGCTTACATTCGCGTTCGCTGAATGGCATTAATATTAATGCGAGGAGTTCACTGTCGTTTCGCGTTCGACATGCAAAACAGTCCCGTTCCCCTGTCTATCCGGAATTCGGTCGACGAGTCGTTTACTCTGTCCGGTACTCTCTATACGCGGGTTTATTGGCTTTTACGGACAAACTTTTACGAAAGGATACTCCAGTTTCAGGCCCCGAGACTTTCCAGACAAAATCCTCTACCGTGAAACGGACTTAATTTGGGTCCATTTATACGGCTCTAAGACCCAAAACAAATTATTGACATAAGTATACCGAGCTCAGTATTCCCAACGTTTGGTCGAATATTGCCTGCACGGTCAGACGAGTTTCGCCCATACGTCGAAATGGCTCCGTGTTCATAGGGTTAAGAACATAAAGAAAATGGAATCGGCTAAGGAATACCGTTTATCCTATGCAAAGGAATAAAAGGACAGAGGATCGGAAGACCGGCTTATTATTTCTCAGTTATTACTGAAGAGCGATTGACTGGAACCACGGTAAGGTATAAAGAATTGATTGAATCGTTCCGGAAGAGAAAATAACATTTATTATGGAAAGCTTAAGAAAAATAATTCCCACTTTTTTCTCTCTCCCAATAATGACTGTTAATGACAGAAAATTGGATTTATCACATTTATTACGGAAATGCAATATAAGTCCGCTGAGATCTATCGATTTCCGTGATTGTTTTCTACGAAGACAAGCGGACGGGGAATCGATCATTATTTTGTCGGATAAGCCGTCGATTTATCGAATTACTCGGGGACACGTATCGAACACGCAATTCGCGCGTGCGTAGAATCGATTGTCGCGAGAATCGAGAGTAGTGCCCTCGTAATAGCAGAAAAGAGAAGGAGAAGAATGCGTACGGCGTGGGCGGGAAAATCGAGAAGTGCAATGTGCAATCACGCCCAGATACGTGTGGGAGTTAGTCGATACTCCTTGATATCGCGTCGATAAAATCTGTCGTCGATCGAGCGCACGTATTACTCCCGACATATATCTTTGGCACTCTAATTAGAGGTAATAAATTCGTAAAGGCGAGTACTCATCAAACAGTCGCCCCTCTACCTAAAAGGGTCCCAATAGACATTAATTATAAAAAATATGAAATGCAATAAGGCAGCTCATTTTACTGCACTGATAATATAAACGAAAAAGTAACGTGAAGATTTAATGTTCATGGAAGATCTTTTACTCTGTTATTACTTGTAGTGGGCTTATGTAGAGTTAATGAATAATTAATTGAGAATTAACTGTCGATTCAGCGATCGCCTTTTTTGACTTGACTGAGATATAACGATTAAGATATTAGAGCGTGAATTTTTAATGTACGTGAATATTTAATTTACGTGCCGAGCGAGTACCAAGGGTTCATTGAGTTTGCCTTTCCGTTTTTATCGATAAATAAATAAAAGTATGCACGGCTGCAATAACACTGTCACGGTGCAAGGTTCACAGTGGGATTTATTAATCCACCGGGTGCAATTTACCGGACCCGCAAAATGGAGACTGCAAATCTTGAACGGCGGATAGTTAATTGGAGAATATTCATTACCGGAAGAATGCAGAATTGTATAACGAATCTACCGTCCGCGAGGATGTCTTTAATAAACTTTAGTTCATTAGTATAAATCCCGAGGGCCAATATTGTTACAGTCCCTCTGTTAACAAGATTTCCAGTATCTCGCAGCGACTGAAAAGATTTCTACGGCGAGCATTGTATAAACATGCGATCGTAACCTATTTATTAATAACATTCCAAAACGTCCAACCAGACAATCGGACCCACTTTGTTACTTTAGATCGCATGAACAATACCCGTAATTAATAAACCATTTTATATATGCCAGGAAAGGACTTTACAACGTCCATTGATCTTGAACGTCGTTCCAAGGTTTACTTAAAACCGTACATCATAAATGTAATTTGCTTAGAAATGCATTATTAATTACGTCAATTCAAACAATCAGAAGGAACGGGAATGCCGAAAATGGTGGAAAAATTCTGCCCGACACTTTTCTCTGGAGTTCGGTAATAAAAGCGACATTATCTCATTCCTGTGTTACTGCCTGGTAGAAACGGAATTGATCGAGAAAAAATGCTGTTAACCTACAAACTACATTGCACTACTGAGAGCAAATGGTTATCTGCACTTGCAATCGAATCACCATTGAATTTCCATTCGGTACTTTCATCCTGCATCATCGATGATCTCTATGATGATGATGATCGATGGTCTATGATCGATTATCAAACATTATTACGGCGTCGTCGGTACTCTGCTGTTGAATAATCACGTCGCTTTCCAGTCTTACGGAAATGGATAACTTGACGATGTAGGAAGTTAAGGTGGAACTAATCAAAAGATGAGTCTTCGATATACAAAGCTGATAAAAAAAAATGCTGCAACGCCAAAAAATCAAGTTATGCGCGTCCGATAATCACGCATAACGTTTGAAATAACGAAATGAGACTATGCCCTTAACTCGGTAATTAATTCCTTACAGAGGGAGGAATAAGTTCCCGTACAAAATTAAAAATGACAATTGAAATGTATTCAAACGAAACAATTATCAACGCAATACATCAAAAGTGGCCCAGAAAGTTATGTTCAACAAATGTTGAAAATGTTCACCTTTAGACCGCACATAAGCCTTCACACGTTTTGAGACAGAACGAGAACATTTTCCCACTCTGTACAATGTTTTAAACAATATATATCACTCTCTGATTTGTAGGACTTTTTTTTTGGCAATCAGGGTGAATTATTCAACTAACGCTGGTGCCAAGAGATTACTTGCACAATATTTTTTTTAAGGAATTAACTAAACTACCGTATCGGATGCAATAGCTGAAAATCTGCCACTCGTCGATTTCGGCAATTATTTCAATTATTTACACTCTTTATATATACCTTTCTTTTAGTACATTAACGCACTTGAAACCGTGATCTTGTCGCAAGCTTGCAACCGAAAGCCAGAATCTTTTTTAAGTATCGAATTCCTGTTCATGATCAGATGATGCGTCATGGACAGTTTTGGATACTGGTACTGAATGACGCATATAATATGTCATCGATTTCGTATGGATTAAGTAATACCGGATCGTTTTGGCCGATCAATCCTCTGCCTACGGATAATTCAGCTTTCAGAGCGCATCTCCTGTACGGACAGTTCGATCGCGAAATATTCATCTATTGCTTTGAGAACATGGTAATCAAAAAGGCCACTATACCCTAGTAGCACAAAATATTTGTCCTATATTTTCAATATATTTAACGGATATCATATACTTTGTAAAAATTTAGCAGACATTTGAAATATTTGCAAAACGTTTACTTTAAAATATTATCTCTATAATATTCANATATGTTTATAAATTATTGAAACTAAATGTCATTGAGATTTTCAAGAAATATTTCACACATCTTCGAATGAAATCTACAAGAGATCTTAAAAAATCTGTCGCTCGAGATATTTAGCAAAGATTACAAAGAAATATTTACAAAATCATTCTGTGCTACTGGGGTAGTAGCGTTTTGTTGAAACCTTTAAATGGAAATTAAGTCATTCTTTTTTTTCACGTCATCATATTACAAATGAATACAAAAAATACATATCAAGTTCACTACTCTCCCATGAGAATTCGGAGAACGTTGCTCGATCAGCTTATGAACAAGTCGCTAAATTACCACTGTAGTTGAATGTTCATACAAACTGTCAAGAGAACTGTCATAAGAAGATTCCTACTATAAAAATTCCTAGTTTGAAGAACAATGTGTTGAGTAAAGCTTGTTCTAAATTTAAAATACATCATCACTTGCTTGGTATATAATGTTCTTATCGGTATTCACCCTTACCCATTTCCCATGTCTAGTACCCATTTCTAGGGTTGTCAATGCGAGTATTCCATTAATCCAACAATGAAAAGGAGTATTCCGGACGACAGAATCTCCGCAACTTCGACAACGTCATCCGCGGGTGGAGTTCCTCGGTCACGCGTGTCCCAATCGAGATCAAAAGACGTTCACTCGAGCCTAGGCCTTAAAAAGAGACACGCGGGTCCACAAGCGTGTCCGAGATCCTTCAGCGTGTGTTATCGCGTGCGTGTCCGCGATCCTCTAGCGTGTGTTATCGCGTGCGCGTCCACAAGGTGCTCTGGCTACCTTTGTGCGCACAGGTATACACGAGTCTACACGAGTGTGCATGCGCGTGCGTACAGGTATACACGAATTTACACCAGTGTACACGTGCACGCGTGCGTACACGGAGCGGAGTAACGCACACCGCGAGGTATATCTCCGTCGAGAGTGCAAGTGAAGCAAAAGGCGCTGGTAGGAGAGGTCCCTCTTGACTTAACTCCGCTAAGTATACGCCGGCCACAGCGGATAGGCAGTTCCCCGTCAGTTTCGAGAGTGCGAGGATCGATCTCGCCACGCTACTTTTCGACTTTCGAGACTTTCTCGGCCCCGAGTTTTATCCGTTTCCGGCTCATCCGATCATTCGCTTAAGTTCCGAATTTTTGGATTTCCCGACGTTTGGGCTTCCCTCCGTTTTTCCTGGTGAGTTGCCCCTTCGAGATATCGACACCTTCACCCAACGAGTTAACTGGCGCGCATGCGCCGAGCCTTAGGGGAAGATAGGATAGTTTTCATTTTGCTTTTCTACTCTACGTCGAAACTTTCTGTGAACAATTTACGTATCGATATTGATAAGCGTATCGAAGAGGATATTGTGCAGTAAAAATGTAACTCCACTTAGTATACGCTGGCCATTGCGGATAAGCAGTTCCCCGTCAGTTTCGAGAGTGCGAGGATCGATCTCGCCACGCTACTTTTCGATTTTCGAGACTTTCTCGACCTCGAGATTTATTCGTTTCCGGTCCATCCGATTATTCGCTTAACACTAGAACTACCGGCGGATTTTTTTTTTGTATAGGATGGGCCATTTGAAACCAATCATTTTGTCTGGTCTTGGTAATTCTAGTGTTAAGTTCTAAATTTTTGGATTTCCCGACGTTTCGACTTCCCTCCGTTTTGCCTGGTGAGTTGCCCCTTCGATGTATCGACACCTCCACCGAACGAGTTGACTCGCGCGCATGCGCCGAGCCTTCGGGGAAGAAGGGACAGTTTTAATTTTACTTTTCTACTCTACGTCGAAAATTTTCTGTGAACAATTTACGTATCGATGGGCGATCAATGGCGAGCGTGTCGAAGAGAAAATTGCGCGGTAAAAAAAAATGAAGGCACGGATTGCACGGCACATATTCAGAGATTATAATTGGGGGGATGTTTTACAGATATTTATTAATTTTTTTGTAGGTCGAGGGATATTGTCGGATTGCGTGAGATGTAGGGGGGACTTAGTCGGGGGGAAAGTTGATTTTATGGGAAGAATGAAAGAGAAACGCTGTAACTTTTTACCGAAAAAAGTTAGAAACTTTTTTTTATCAGAAAGGATGATTTTTTTTTTGTGTACGTCTAATCGGACTGCCCAGCATTAAAATCGACATTCTGGGTCACAAATCGTTCAACCTACCGACAAATGTTCTGGTTTTTTACAAATTGGTAACGCGCCCGGGAAGCTTTTCAAAAATGTAGAGATATGCCTTCGGAGGGATCGACAGGGTGTGCTCCAATTTTCGAAAACTCGTAAACGGTGCACTCGGATATCACTTGACACGGCACGTGACACCCAAACTATGGCGACACATTTCCGACTTGTATCTCATATTTCCTTTCCAAGGCAATTGAAAATAGTTAATCGTATTTTGTATACGACTTTGGCCAATCGATATTCCTAATATACAGCTGTATCCTGAATCAAAAATGTCATCGACATTTTTATGAGACATCAAAATCCCAGCACTTTAAACCAACTCTCTGTGCCATCGCCATAAACTGACGCATCTTGATCGGGACAGTTTTGCGTTCAATATTTATGATATTCAATGGATAGATTTTTCAAAACAAGGCCGCCAATTGCGAACGTCCCGTGACTATGGGAAATAGTTCCAACCGAGTCTTTGTCATTGAAGCACCTCGATTTGGCGGACTTTTGTCAGTGCAATTCGCGATAAGCCCGGCGAATTGGCAATTTACTGTCAAATTCGAAACCGCCCAGAACTGACCCAGCTTAACCGACATTTTGGGAATTCGCGGGCGGTCCTGTCGAATCGCGACCACTAAAATCGATAAGTTCGATTTTGCGGCCTGGAAACGTCCGCCATTTACACCTCAGGGGAACTCGACCATTTAGAAATATAATAAATTCCAGCAATTGCTATGACGAGCAAAACATTATTTGTTACATCTATGTCTGAGAAAAATGCCCCCAAGAACTCGTCTAACATTTTTCTTTAATAGATAATGTGCAATGCGTAGTGAGAAATAATAGTATCCAGGTACGATACACGCAATACAGCATACATCGTATATTCGCAACGAGTTGTTTCGAGTGAAAAATTACTATTCCGATTTAATACAAGAGAAATATTTTTCGATACACTGCACCAGCAGCAGTTTTTTGTTCCTTTCGTTCCGCGGCGCGCAAATTTTGATAAGCCTCTTTTTTTTAATTTTCAAATTTCCGGACAAAGAAATGGATTTCCGCCGTTTCTCTCGGTTCCGATCAAAACATTCAATCGAAGCGTTTCATCCGACTCAGAGTGATTGGCACGAAATTAAGAACAAATGACTTATTCCATTAGACGGCAAGTGCATGACCTATTAAGAAATTAATCACAATAGTAAATGTAGCAATGAAAAGAATTCACACGAATAAATTATCCACAATACACCGCCAACGGTGTTCATTTAAATTCCAAACATATTTAATTAAAATGATATGATTAAACGGGGAAAGAGAAAAACCATGTATCAATGATTGAAACGAGAGAGATGATGTTTAAACTCGACGACATCGTCTCAGATTAAACCTAATCGCTTTCTGTCGAGTCGAGTTTAATATTTCACTTCTTTTCTTATTTTACCCCACACTTTCTCTCGTTCTTTTTTTTTCCCTCTCTTCTTTCGACTACCAATCTCTCGGGCCATTAAGGAAACAGAACGGAAGCTCGTGGCACGGATGTGAAACAGACTTCCCGTCGAAATAAACACTCGGTTACACGTTTGACACGAGAAAATAGGATTGTGGAAACGTTTCAACGCAAACCAGGATCGACCACGTGACTTTGACAGATCACCGGAGTACCGAGAGGTGTGGTTCCTACCGAGAGCGTGCTTCAATTTATGTGCCTACGTGTACAGAGTAGTACTTACACGTGCAAACTCATTGCAATGTATAAATCGTCGAGCAGTCGTATTAACGAATTCCAAGTGCGCCGAACGGTCAAGCATCTCTGTGTCATTTGATTGATCGCGTTAAACAGCTCGTAAAGTGTTTCAAAGCGTCACTTAATTGCCACTTTACTGTATAATTTGCAGGCTAAAAGTCCACTGCAATTTATACAGAATGTTATATATTTGTGTCCCTGATGGAAATGCCAGGCTATTTTCTTTCAACAAATTCATACGAATTTGTATTCATTTGATGAATTTTTAGATACTTTGTTGCCCTATCTAACAATAAGGATATAACATTTCAGAGTCAATGCAAAGGGGCATGACCCTTACCGAGAGCGCACTTCAATTTATGTGACCACGTGTATAGAATGGTACTTACACGTGGAAACTCATTGAAATGAATAAATCACCGAGCAGTCGTATTAACGCATTCTGAGTGCACCAAGTTTCTTTATGTGTCGTTTGATTGATTGTGCAAAACGGCTCTTCAGTCTTTGTAAACGGTTATTTTATTTTAACTTTGTTGTATCAACAATCAAGATAGAGCTCTGAGCCAAATACATTTGCGCCAGATAACATGTACATACGTTAAAAATCCAACGTAATTAACATGCAACTTAACATTTTCTAGCACTCCATGGAAGGAATATTACCTATTTCTATTCTCTATTTCTGCTTGACAAATAATTCAGCAATGTTATTAGTTCACGTAGAAATTACGTAGTGGGTTATGCGTAAAATGTTAAATTAATATTCAGCAACTATATTAGTCTAGGGGAGGGTATAACTTGTTTCAACGTCATTGTGTTATATATTTTTTTACCATGATTTCAATAATTTTACGTATCGTACTTTGCACTGCCAAGAATATGTACTTTCTTCCGGATCTTATTGATACCCAATCAGGGCAATATTACCCTTCATATCTGCCTCATACTTCTACTTTCAAGGAAGAAATGTAGGAACTACTCGAGAATGGTCGATCAAAGTCATTCGATTATTCTCGATTGCTCCGTTTTGTGGCGGTCTCGGTTGTTTCGTGTAATGACACGTTAAATTGGTTCACTTCCGGCGTTATGCTCGAATTATCATGAGGTGCCTCCTCTATGTGCGCATCCCAGGACAACCGTATTATCGGAAAACTAGATCGAGGATTGTCCACATATCGTCTGTATATCGAACTAATCGATCGACCCATGTCCCCATGAGGTTTCGAGACCTGTCAATCACTAAAATTCGGTCACCCTTTTTTAATATTCCATCTACGGATCATATTCCTAATATCAAATCTCTTTTTAACATGTGCTCCGAAATATTTGAGATATTAGAGTTTCTTACTGGTCCCATAAATAAAAAAAATCACTAGTAAAGCCGACCGATAATTTTATACACAATATCATAATTTACATATATTTTTGTCCATATAAACGCTAAGTCTGAAAAGCCGATGACTGGAATTCTTGTAACTCATGGTATAGTTACTTACGTCCCTACAATCGATGGTTACTATGGTTACTATGGTTACTAATTCGCGTTTTCCTTTCTTTTACATTTTTTATCAACATTCCTACAGAAGCGCGTTCCTTCTCTCTTATTATTTTTTTGTTCGACATCTAGGTTGTGAGATTCAAAGCCTGGAGGCTCTAGTAGCTCTAATAATAGGATACTTACTTTAGAAACTAATACTAATAATAGGAACTTACGTTAGGAAAAAACCATAAATCTTTCGGCCCATTTTCAACGCGGCAATATCCCCTTTCGGGTTTAATGGTACGTTCGTTTGCGTACATAGGAACACCGTACAAGTGGCCGAGTTAAACTCGTTATGGTGCAACATCTGATGGGAACGTTTAATAACCAGTTGTGTACAGTGTAAACGAAGAATTACACTTGCCCCTGATTTCGGAACAATTTTCTCGCAATGCACAAAAATGCCCGTTTAGTAGAAATCACGGAAAAATACTAGTCAACAACAATGTATATATATAAAAAAAAAAAAATTCACGTAATATTCAGGGAGTTTTACAGAATTACGTGATTTCTAATATGAAATAAGAAAACAAAACGTGGCCCACTTGCACAATCTGCAAAAGACAATAAAACCCACGCGTTGAATTGCAGGAGTAAAGTCATAAAGAAAGTTATTCGTAACTCGCGTAAAATTACACACATAAATAAATAAGATATTAAATCATCGGAAAGGAGTTTTCTTGCGTTTCAAGTGAAGGCTACACCCTTTTCCCTGAATTTATGTCTTACGTTTCAAACGTAATAAACATGTAGAAACTGTTTATATTTAATTCTAAATATACCATTGTCGTTTTGTATATAGAGAAACTTTCCGTACTAAAGCTAATTATTAACTGCAAAGAAATCTTGCGATGACATTATTGTCATTTTCGTTTAAGTCATACACCGAAACTCAATTGCGAAGAAAAGCAACACACATAAATAAATAAAATACTAAACCTATGGAAAGGAGTTTTTCTTACGTTTCAAGCGAAGGCTAAACCCCTTTCCCTGAATTTATGTCTTACGTTTCAAACGTAATAAACATATACAAACTGTTTATATTTAATTATAAACATACCATTGTCAATTTGTATATAGAGAAACTTTCCATACTGAAGCTAATTATTAACTGCAAAGAAATCTTGCGATGACATTATTGTCATTTTCGTTTAAGTCATACACCGAAATTCAATTAAGAAGAAAAGCAACACCAAAGGAGAAAAAAATTATTCGTAACTCGCGTAAAATTAAACACATAAGTAAATAAAGTACTAAATCTATGGAAAGGAGTTTTTCTTACGTTTCTAGCGAAGGCTACACCCTTTTTACTGAATTTATGTCATACGTTTCAAGCGTAATAAACATATACGAACTGTTTATATTTAATTATAAACATAGCATTGTCAATTTGTATATAGAGAAACTTTCCATACTGAAGCTAATTATTAATTGCAAAGAAATCTTGCGATGACATTATCGTTATTTTCGTTTAAGTCATATACCGAAACTCAATTGCGAAGAAAAGCAAGACCAAGGGAGAAGACTTAACGATTCAAAGGCAGGTGAATGAGCTTCGAAAGCGACCTGGTTGATCGTTAAAAAGATGATTGACGACCAAAGCCCTTTTACGGTGACCGCGCGACTCGCAATTACAACTCGTAAACAATTATACTGCCAAAGCAAATTATTCTCGTTAAGTAAAGACACCCTTCTAACGATAGCGCGTTATTTCTTCATTTTCCCGCTTTTCATCGATAATAACACGTACAGTTTTTGCGAGAAGATCGGGCGTCAATTGTTTGACCTTCCCATTCGGGAAACCTTGCGGAAAATTAAATTAACAACAGGAACGCGGTCAAAACGCGTTGCGGTGCGTTTCCATTTTCTTGTCCCCTATCTCACGTGCATTTCTGCCGGAATGGCGGAAACACTAATTCCGAATTTTATGAAACCTTAACGTGCCATTAACCCGAACCGCCAGATTGCTAGCTGCAAGATTATATCGTTTAAGGAACGATATTTTTTTTTACGGCGAAAAAATATATATATATAATCCACTTTCCCGAATTCCGATATAACGCGGAACGATCGCCATAACCAGATAGCGCGTTTATCTCGCAAAAGAATATCCCATCCGTCTTATTAAAAGAAGATTGCGAAATCGTGGAAATCATCTGAAATAACGAGAATGAAATGGAAAGTTATCTAAAGTAACTTTTCTTATCACCCGGTTATTGACCATCGGATGATAGTTAAAAAGTGACGCTTCAGTCACGACTCTATAATGGCACATCCTACTATTGTAGAAGCTGTAAAAAGTAGTTAATGGTGCTAAAAGGAAACCCTTTATTATCGCGGATCTATAAGATCGCTTCCCAGCTTGATTCACGATCCAGCAAACTGGAGCACGACTATCTCAGGAATAAAAGAGCCATCGGGATGCCAATCCGAGCTTTCGACACAAAGGGACTCGCTAAAAAAAAAAGATTAGGCAGGAAACGTGCAACAATACAATGGACTTCTTTGCTGCCAAGCCGACGTTTTCCGAAGTTGTACAATTGTTTAATCTAAGAAATCAAGTGAACGTACCTAAATCGGAAAAACGTTAGTTACCTATGACACTTTTTTAAGCCCGTTTAGGTAAAAAAAAATGCTATTATTTGCATTGGACAATTTTAAAACAGTTAAAAGAAATTCTTTGTGAAAATAATTGCAAGATACGATTATTTCCCGTCCTTGGGTAAATGTGATAAATTTAGAGACTCGTTCGTTGCTATTAATCAGCTGTTCCTGAGAGATCTTGAATTCTGGTGACTAATTAAACATTACGTCCGTCTGTTAGGTGGTATCAGATGGAAGCGGTAGAAAGTGATGTAAGAAATGAGAGGACCAGTTTCTTTCCCGTCTCTTTCCTGCTCGAAGGCATCAATCGGTCGGTCGTTCCTTCAGGCTGATTGGTGATCGATCGGCACGCAAGAAGTCGACCTAATTGTGATCTTGCCTTTAAAGTCGCCAGTATAGGCCGACCAGACGTAACCGGCCATTCCCTCGTAAATTGTCGCCACTTAATTGTAATTCCCGGTTACACCTCGTGACCCCTGCCCGAGTAGAAAATTCTTCTCGAGATGAAAAGTTGGCAACTAAATTGAGTTCTCGACTAATTTGTATCAATTTAATCAACCCCATGAAGCCCGTGACAAATTAAATTCGGCGATAAACTTCCACGTTACACCTTAAACAGCAAGAATATATTTAATTACGGATGCATATAACACGAAGAAAAAATAGAAAATAATTGTTTCACAAATTTGGTTACCCGGTTGATATAATTTCACACAAAAGTTACTTCGGTATCATGTTCGCAATCTTTTTTTTTCTTTTTTTCAACAAGAATTAAATATGAAATGAATAGAAATAAGAATGTACGGTAATTGAAGTTTTTAAAGTGTTAATTAAATATCTCATTTGAGTATGTAAGGTTGTGCAGGTACGTTTCTCAGGTGAATGCAAGTATGTCGGCGCTTCGCGAACATTTTACAGATTCAGTAATCTTTGATTGGGTGGTAGTATTGAACATACCCTAGTAGCATAGAATAATTTCTAAATATTTCTTTCTAATCTCTGCTAAATATCTCAAGCGACAGATTTTTTAACATTTCTTGTAGATTTCATTCGAAAATATCTGAAATATTTGTTGAGAATCTCAATGACATATTTAGTTTCAATAATTTATAAACATATATAGAAATTATATTTTTTAATTTATGAACACGTAATAAAAATACATTTTTTACTTCACTACTGCTGTCGGACACTTCATTTGGTATCAATAAAACACGAGACATTTTTCTAATATTTTCGTCCCGTTATTTCATTATGGGAGCAGAACGTGTGATTGTGATTTTAAGTATTTTTCAAACTTTATAATGCACTTGGCGAATATTTAAAAAATACTTGTATTAAAATGAAACTAAATGTTTTGTATATCTGGTAGAAGAATATTATGAAAACACGTGGAGCTAGTATTATATAAATATTATAGGGATAATATTCTAAAGTAAACGTTTTGCAAATATTTCAAATGTCTGTTAAATATTAACAAAATGTAGGATATTCGTTAAATATATAGAAAATATAGGAGAAATATTTCGTGCTACTAGGGTAGTTCAACAACAAATTTCGAATAAACCTCTTTCAACCAGACGTAGTGAAACGAGCTCTAATTGAATCTAATTGACTGCAAACTCCCATTGATTTGAACGTCGAAATTTCGCACGTGTAGGATACGAACGCGAGAGTCTATAAACAATTGTCGGAATTTCACCGAGAGTAATCGATGAATGCATTTATTCGCCGTTGATCGGCCCGTCTAGGCATCGCTGGCGGAAACTCCTGAATAATTGATAGAGATTGGAAATTTATTAGTATATGTTATTTATTCGGAAACCCACTTCGCAAACGAGGGTAATGAACAAAACTGCTACCGATGAGACATTTCAAACGCGAAGGTGGATCGTGGGAGATAGAAGATTAAGTATAAAAAAAATGCAAACAATAGGGTGATAGCCGAAAAATGGCCGGGGCTAATTGGTTTGCAATTGAAATGAAATGAATTGCTTAAAGCCGGAATTTTCTCACGCGAAGGACTCGCATGCGAGGCGTGACGTATAAATCAGCAATCAAGAAAGGAATTTCTGCAATATGCACCACGCGATGCAGATATTGAATATTCCTAGCAAAAAGCGGTGGCAGCGTCGATTTACTCAAGGCCTCGTTAGGATCTAGCCAATAAATCAAGGAAATTTCACGAGCCATTTACCGGCTGCAACTGTACCGATGATGAAATTCGAAGACGTAAAACTGAATTTTGATTATTCATGGAAAACCTAGGGCAAGTCGGTCCATTATGCATACCTCTTCGGTGTAAATGTTGCACACGATCGACGCCGGGCAAGGGAATTATGCAAAGATTACCGCAACTTTTACGAGGAAAATTTCCGAAAGGTTTCGGCAAAATGAAACGGTAATCGATGCTTCGGAAAAGAGAGAGAGAAAAAAAGACATTTTTAGGCTGAATTATTCTGAATAAATGGCGCGCAAAGGAGCATAACAAAAATATGTGGAGAAAAATGAAGAGAAAAATTGTTTCCGCCCGAAATCATAGATTTTGGCCATTCTTGGGGAATGCAACATCGACGAAAATCATCATTCAAAATGAAACCGTTTTAGGTTGAATTTTTCTGAATAAATGGCACGCAAAGGAGCATAAAAAAAATATGCAGAGAAAAATGAAGAAAACAGTTTCCGCGTGAAATCTTAGATTTTAGCCATTATTGGGAAATGCAACATCAACGAAAATCATCATTCAAAATGAAACACTTTTAAGCTGAATTTTTCTTAATAAATGGCACGCAAAGGAGCATAAAAAAATATGCGGAGAAAAATGAAGGGAAAAAATGTTTCCGCGCAAAATCTTGGATTTTGGCCATTCTTGGGAAATGCAACATCAACGAAAATTATCATTGAAAATGAAACATTTTTAGGCTGAATTTTTCTGAATAAATGGCACGCAAAGGAGCATAAAAAAAGTATGCAGAGAGAAATGCAGAAAACCATTTACGCGCGAAATTTTAGATTTTGGCCATTCTTGGGAAATGCAACATCGACGACAGGCCACGAAAGTGAAACTCTTCCGCTTCCTTGTAGGTCGCACCCCTTATTTAAGATCGACTAATCCAGAGAGATTTTTTTTCCCCAAAGCAGGCGGATTTACGTTGGACAGTGGTCAAGGAATTAAAATACCAACTTGTGCGTAAGTACCTATTTCCAAAATAGGGAAACTGCGCCTCGTGACGTGACACATGCACTCGCATAAGAGATCGACTTTCGATCGACCTGCAGATCGAGTGACAGGATTGCACGGAGACACTCCTTTTTTCTCCTTCGATCCACGGAGTCATGACTAGTCATGTCATGATTAGTCACCGAGTAATGACCCCGACTGATCGACTTTTTCCTGCGATCACCGACTGCTCAACCGTGACAATAAATAAGACAATCCTTCACGTATCCTACCATTTAAAATCCACGCGACCAAAAGCTCGACTTTTAGCCGCAGCCAGCATTCCCCTTCGATTATTAATTAAGAAACCGACAATTAATTGGTAATCGACCCTATATCAACTAGTATATAATTTCCTTCAAAATTAGCAAAAGGTGCTATTGAGAATGACGAATGTCTTGCCTGGGAGAGACCTTGATGTATTTTTAAAAGAACTCAGTGTCCACTAAATATCGACAACAGATCCAAAAGAATTAGTTATTGTAAAAATAGTACTTTCACCACCTACGTGAATCCCTTAAGAAGGTTTCAAAATGAATAGTTGCGGGACTTACGGCAAATATACAGTAAAAAAATGGCCTTCGCGGAGAAATATGCATATTTTGTGTGTATATGTACTTGGCGCAGAACTCTGCCGAGCTGAGACTCTATGCTGATGACAATCCAAGCCAGATGTAGTAGAAAAATTATTTCCAGCGCCGTGTCATTTAATCTGCATGTGTCGTAATTTAATGATAACTTCTCTTTTTTTTCCCAGACCGTGAACAATGAAGCGCAACAAAGTGATACTGATTCTGTGCATCATGGCCTCGACTTGTCGTGGGATCTCTTCACCTTGGAGGCCAGTGGTACCCTCCCAGTTCACTTCCGGTTTGCTTCACCAGGAAGCTGCAGTTTACAGCGATGCTCCTCTTTCTCCTTACGGCCTCGAGGACTCTTTACCGCGTTCCCATTCTCTCTCTCTTCACGATCGCGATCAGTGTGCTCTATATAAGGTCTCGATGCGCCAGCAACTCTACTTCGAGGTGAGTCGATTAAAGATTACCTATGATTTCGATAACGATGCCCGGGCCAAATAATTAAGAGGAATAACCGCGAATCAAACGATATCAGTTAATGAGACCAAAAATTATTCGTCGTAATGTGGCATCTCGAAAAAAAAAAAAATGTATCAAAGTACTGTCCGGTAATCGTGGAATAAGAATGACCAAGCTAAGTGAAATATTGTTCACTGTTAAAGAAACATATTATAATTTTATAACATATCTTCAAATAAAATGTATAACGTATATATTATAAATTTAGTACACATGTGTAAGAAATTTATAACATATGTTATACATTTCTGTTGATCAGTACTTGGTATTATGTGTTCTTAATTTTTCACGAAATGTCCTGGCGCGTTAGGTATCGATTCCCTTGCGGACAATTATCTTGTTTTTTATTTATATTATTTTTATTTCGCCGTAGATGTTAATAATTAACCGAGAGTAATGCACCAACGTTATCAGAAACGTTTACGCAAATTGTATCAATACTAAAACAAAATTGAATATAAAGAATAATTAATTATTAAAGAAAGGCATGTCACTTTCCGAATCGAACTCTTCTCATGACATTGCGAACTTACATGTGCAAATTATGGAATCACAAGAAAATTCATAAAAAAAAAGAAAAAAAAAAGAAAAAAGAAAATGCTCAACTATCGCCTCAAATCTCGCAATTTTGAAAGAATGGTTGATAACCATTCTGCCAGCAAAGAGGAAAGTCTCTTCCCAAGATTCACTATACTCCGCTTTTTAACTAACGATCCATTGTGCTCCGTACGATAATCTGGGTGAGCCCATAACTGTACTTCGATGCGAATTGACTTAACTATTATGATTACGCAGAGGACAATGGCGACGATGATGCACTTGCAAAGAGTACTTTCGGAAAATTGACGGGAATGGGATAATGATCGAAGCCGTCAAGAAGTCACGATTCGCTGAACCGTTCTCTTGAAAATAAAAGTTCAACGCCTTCTACCTCGTATCTCGATATCCTTGTAGAACAGAAAAACGGGCGATCTAATTAACAGCAGCTATAAATAATTAATACGACTTTGCCAGCAAAGAGGGAGACCTGATATCGTAGTCTATACTAAATGTTGTTAACTTATTCGAATTAATTCCCTCGGCCTACCACAGCCTCTGAATTATTCCTAGGTATATTATCTTGCTAACAGTTATACCTCGCGCCTATAACAACCACCTCGGTAATAATCTAGATTATGCAAATATTAATATAGTTATCACGAGTGTTGTAACTCGATAGAATTGGAGCTGACCACGAGCTCTAGAAATGATGTTGAGGTCGCAATCAACGAGGCTTGTCGACTCCTGGGTATACGCAATGTTCAGAATTGGATAAAGCGCGATAAACCTAGGAGAGAGAGAGAAAGATAAAAATAATATGCAACTACGAAGCCGATAAGCATTCTCCGACAACCGCGACAAGTGAGTCTACAAGTCATCGTGGAATTACGTCAAGTCGGAAATCACTTTCCTGGATTAGGAAATTGCTGCGTTCCTGAGAAACTCCTGCTGTCCCGGCATTAATTACTTATTGTCACAGAGGAAGGAAACACCTTGCTTAAGGTGAAGTGAAAAACGTCGAGGAACTTGATCGACGTCGATAAAGATTTTTCTAAATGCCTACGTTGTCGACGTTCGTTTTTATATTAACAGCTGTATCGAGTTATATTGGATATTGTACCAAATGGCATACTCCACCTGTCGTTTTCGTACAATAAATATCAAGAAATCGAAGTAAAACTCCAGAAATCCTCTGAATTCATGCTTTCTGGGGCCCTAATTGACTGCAGAGGGACACCTTGTGCCATCTGTGATTTCCAGATCAATTAAAATTTCACTCCGAGACCTCGCATTCCCGTCGTTTTAGCATAGAAGCGCATACAACACTTTTTTTGCCTTTATCCCGTTGAAATGCGAGTTTATCGATTACCAGAGTGTTCTAAATTGTCGTAAAATTGTCCTGACACTTTCATTTCTCATATCAGAGCCTTCGATAATTGTATATTGATCGAAATATGAGAGCTCGACGCCATTTTAGTTCTGGTCTGGGCAGAGTTAAAAAATGTTTTCCAAAAATCCAAATTTTGAATGTGTCAGGACAATTCTTAGATGATCAAGAGTGATGTGTCAAAGTTTCGGACAGTTTGGTCTAACACCCTTAAAAAAAAGTGTTGTATATGAATCGACTGATTTGAAGAGGGTTTCACTTCACATTAATTACTCAAAGTTCTAAAAAGATTTGACACGGCGAAAAGAATTCTATTGTCAGAGAATAATCTACCGGCAATGCTAAATATAAATAAAAAAAAAAATCTATCTCGCAGTTGGAATTTCCTCTAAGTCGGAATAAGATGGAGAAACGTTAACGAAAGTAGAAAGGAACCATGAATTACCAAACGTTCACCTGTAATAGGTGCCGAACCGATCAATATGCTAAAACCCGAAGGCAATCGATCTGCACGTCCTTTCGCTACCATTTTTTTTTTTAAAGAGAAAGGGAAAGAAATCAAAGAAAAAGGAAGATAAGAAAAATGTAAAAGAAGTGGAAGAAGGTAATTATTGACCGTGCGACAGCGTTAATTTCGGAACGTCGATTCGGTACATGGTATGACCGAGGTATTGAACTTCGCAATTGCAGTCCCATTGACGGTCTGAATTTCTCTCTTCCGCTTGAGTGGTGGCAAAAGAAAATCAACGAGAGAAGATTTTAGTGGAGAGTGCAAGTGAACGGTCACTCGTACGAAAGGAAGACGCCGGTGAAAGCAGAAAACGACGTCGGTAAATCTGCTTTAAAATGAACCTCCTGTCTCGCTGAATCATTTTCCCGGTATTCAATTAAATTAGAAACAGGAGAAAAGAGAGGATAAATTCCCCGAAGGGGAATCAAGTTAATTGGGAAAATGTTCCCGGGCAAATTTACCATTACAGTATTTCTCGTGGTTTTTTGCGAAAACGTACAGTGTTCGATTGCTCGCCGGAAGGTTCAACCTTTCTCTAAACAAATTCAAGAATCTGACGGAAACTCGAGGCAGTAAAATTTACACGTGTTACAGAGATATATATTTTATTCTTTCTTATTACAGAGGCAGTGAAATTTAAACGCATTACCGAGGCAGTGAAATTTAATCGTATTACAGAGAAATATATTTTATTCATTCTTATTACAGAGGCAATGGAATTTAAACGTGTTACCGAGGCAGTCAAATTCAAACGTATTACAGAGAAATATGTTTTATTCTTTCAGCGAAAATTGATCGATTGAATAAGTGAACTATTCCACGTGATAACAACAAAATAATCGACCCTCGCTTGATTATCTTGGCCCAATGTTGAAAATACCATCGGTACATGTTAGAGCCGATATCGAAATTACATCCTCAGCCTAACCCTTTCAACACGGAGCCATTTCGACATATGAGCGAAATTCGTTTGACCGTGCAGGCAATATTGGACCAAACGTCGGGCCAACATCGAAAAATGAAGCAGTTTTATAAAAAGCCGACAAACGATTGGCCCACTCGAGAATCAGACATGTAGGAATATCTGCATTGGCCATGGTTTAATTAAACATTGGGCCAATATCAGCCCTAACATGTACCGATGATATTTTCAGCATTGGGCCAAGATAATCGGGCAAAGCCCGACCACCAATGTTATATACCCGTAAAAATTCGGCACCCGAAACGAAAAAAACGATGACTTCGTTGAGACCGGAATTAATTCCGTGATTAATTATCGACGGGTCAGCACTCGAGTAAAAATCAAAAAACGAGACTAGGGTACCAGGAGAAAAATTTCATAGAGAGAGATGAACTTCCAGGTCCGGAAGTGGGGAAATTGCCCTCAACCCAAATCCAGCATTTCGGAAGCACTTTTCGCGATCCGGACCTACCGCAACGAGATGCATCCCGAACTCGCAATTGGCTACCCACTGGTAACGCGTCCCTCGCGAGCGAAATTCTCTCGAGGGAGTAAAAAAGTCATTTCCGCGAGAATGCCCTCGATGGACCGTTGAACGTAATTCCCGAAACAGTCAGGAAAATCGAAACGCAATCGGCTGACGAGACGGATCAATTTGTGCATTCTATTGCTCAAAATGCATTACATTTGCCATTATGCATTTTGAATCGTAGTAATACGAAATATTAGACGTCTAACATCGAGCTTAAAAAAATATAGCTCACTGATGAATGTTTTTATATGTCGATAACACAAAAATCGATTAATGAGAGTTTGAAATAGACGAACAGAATTTCCGAAAATTAAACCTAATCAATTTTTATCTCGTGACTTTATTACCGGAAACAATTACCTCCGAATAGATGCAGCATGAAGACATATGTCATAATTTTTTTTTCCTACAAAAAGGCGCAAGCCAGCGCACCTGGAATTAACGTTTGCGTAAATCAACCCTTATACAAGAACTGATTGAATTTTCATTACAGCGGGGATATGTGAAGACTTTGTATGTACTTTACGCAATACTCCTCACTATATTCCGAAAAAAAAAAATCATTTTTCGCTTGGTCTTGTACAAGGATATTCATCACAAATTAATAAATCCACCACAGAATTATGTATAAGCATTAATTAATTAAACGCCCACATTCGACTTATATCTCCGAGTCTTCTTTAGATTCTTCAAGATCTCCCTTACATGTATCAGAACGAGTCGATTGTTACATACTAATTAAAAAATTGGGTAGAAGATAGAATGCCGAGAAATAAAGAAAAAAAGATGCAAATTTTAGATTCCGAAAACGTTTTGATACTAAATAATATTTAAATTAACCTAGTGTTCGGTGCTTTCTAACGCGTACACCATTGTCAGGGAAGATAAAGGGTGAAAGAAAGAAAGAAAAAAAAAACTTGCGAAAATAAAACAAGGAGCTTAAGTGCCAATTGCGCGTTACGTTGACATGCGTGCGGAACGACGTCGCTTTCTCACGCGGCGCCGCTTTTCCTCGTCGCGAATCCTTGCCAAGTCGCTCGCAAAACCTATTTGCGCTTGTTGCATCACGAGAAAAAGAAAGACCGAGTCTCAGCCCGACCTAGATGAGGCCGTTCCGTTTCTGATTGGCAGTGGAGCGAAAAACGCACCGCCGAGCTGGAAAGAACTCCCAGAAATCGCGACGGAGACAACCGATAGCGCCAATAAATGCCCAATAATAGCCGTTCCGTTCGTGTCGATATTTTCTCCCGCATATTATAAAGAGGGTGCAATAAAGCTGGGAAGTAAAAAAAAAAATGAGTCAGAAAGTTGCGTTCCGGTTTACGTAACGTGGGCACCCGATTTTATGCAACTTTTACTGGAAAAAGTGCGAAAGGATTAAGCGAAGTGAGCAGATTGTGAGAGTTTCGACTGGTTATTAAGAAATTCGTATGAAATATGATGGATTACGTTATCTTAAGAGGATATGAAAGAGTCAGCTTATATATATCTGAGAGGTCAAATCGTTGGGGAAAGTATTCTCCGAATTGTGTACCGATTCGTTTTACCACGGGAATATGGAGGCTCTAAAGCAGGTCATGAAACTCATGAAATTTCATATATCATCCAAAATTTATTTACTTATCATGGACTGGAATCAACATGGCGTAGTCCGGGCACGCTTTCGATGTTTTACGTTTCTTGGAGGATTCGAATCGAAAAGGAAGAGTTTCAGGATCTAGCTCGAACAATTAATAATACCGTAGAAATGGAATATTACAGAGTCATATGGGAAAATGTGGTAAATACTTTCACCAACGATTGCGAGAGAATACTGGCTTGTCCTGCGTCTAACACGTGTTTTTGGAGCAAAAATTTAGTTGCAGCTAAACGTCACAGATGGCGACGTTGGTCCTAAACAGTCGTTAGAATAATGAACTCACGGGATTTTGACAGTTTCACGTCGATCATTTTATCATTAATTTACCGAAATGACATATAGAACCCTTCAATTCGTATCATTCTCAACGTAGACTGTAAACGATCAACATAAATATAAATGTCGATAATGGAACGCGCCAGTTTATGTTCTCACTTGAGTATTCAAAACGGCATTACCCCCAAAAAGGGTATGGATGAATTTTACTTTATCGACGCCGATTCAATTTCTTAGCGCCTTTCATATCCTCTTAAGTTTGCGAAATTTAATACAAGATGAAGAGAGTTTTTGAACATTGCTAATTACCTGCTTTCACAATTTCGATCAATGCCACTTTTATAGATGACGATGACGGATGATGCGTGTACTCGTACAGTTTTTAAGACGACTCGAGGATCTTCGATTATAAGATATGACTTTCAAGAAAAAAAAAAAAAAAAAAAATACTTGCACCACTTACACTACACACTGGGAAATTTAGTTTTAGACTTTTAGAAGAACTGAAGTTCTCAATGGTACCGCGTATATTGAATTTAAAAAAACAACATTTACGTACTGCGTACTTCCGTATGTCATACTCTACATTGGTACGACCACTCGGCTCTCTCGTTAACAACTCACTAATCCAAAAATACTGGCAAGCCAAGGAATTTCTAAAGGGGGGCGAGGCAATCAGAAGGCGAATGTAAACAGAACAGAGAAAAGACCCAATCACAGCTCGTAGGCAATAAAGTGACAACAAAGACCGAAACAGCGATTCCTGTCGTCGTCAGTTTTACAACTACATAACTCTACATACTCGAGATAGCCTACTTCGAGGATATCAAAGAAAGAAATTATTACATAAAAAGAAACGTACCTGACGGTCCCGAGAGCCGGAGGAAATGATGAATAGAAAACGAAAGTCACCACGCGTAAACTAGACCGCTGAGAAGGCCGACCTCGACATTAACGCCGACCTCATGTATGAACGGCATTAAAATCACCGAGGACAAATTACCTCGAAGCGGTTTTCGCAGATAGTAAATTCCTATCCTACCACCAGACAATATATCCCGTTTTAAGGTGAAGTGAAACACGTCGAGGAACTCGATCAACGTTGATAAAGAAGATTTTTCTAAATGCCTACGTTGCGGACGTTCGTTTTTATATTGACAGCTGTGTCGAATTATATTGGGTATTGTACCAAATGGCATACTCCACGTGTTGTTTTCGTAGGATAATTATAAAGAAATCGAAGTAAAACTCCAGAAATCCTCTGGTTTCATGCTTTCGGGGGCCCTAATTAACTGCAGAGGAACCCCCTGCGCTATCTGTGATTTCCAGGTCAATTAAATTTTCACTCCGAGACCTCGTATTCCCATCGTTTTAGCATAGAAGCGCATACAACACTTTGTTTGCCCTTATCCCGTTCAAATGCGAGTTTATCGATTACCAGAGTGTTCTAAATTGTCGTAAAATTGTCCTGACACTTTCATTTCTCATATCAGAGCCTTCGATAATTGTATATTGATCGAAATATGAGAGCTCGACGCCATTTTGGTTCTGGTCTGGGCAGAGTTAAAAAATGTTTTCCAAAAATCCAAATTTTGAATGTGTCAGGACAATTCTTAGATGGTCAGGAGTGATGTGTCAAAGTTTCGGACAGTTTGGTCTAATACCCTTAATAAAAAGTGTTGTATTCGAATCGACTGATTTGAAGGGGGTTTCACTTCACCTTAAGGAAACTTCCCCTCCTAAAAATAAATGAAGTTCATCATTAAAGCGTCTTCAAAGAAATCTTAACCTCCCCGGAAAAGCTCAAAAAGCTCAAAACGCTCAAAACGCTCAAAAAGCTCAAAAGGCTCAAAAGCTCCAGATTTACCGAATGACCTCTTCAGGGCGAGGCGTAATGGGATTTTACGTGCAAATTACTTCGAATTTCCATGCAAATCAACCCCTTTGATTAGTTTCACTTCTCGATAAAAAGGGGAACAAGCGGAAAATAGAACGCGTGAATAAAAAATGAGAATGCCCTTAATTAGGGTAGCTGGGGATTGGAAAAATCGGGACCTACAGTGCAATTGCAGAGCGATGCACGAAATATGCATTCGGGAAATTGGAGGTGCATGTAATGCGTTATAATAACTGGTGTGCATATTGCGTGGAGCATTGCACCGAAAGGCGAGTACCTGTATGTACGTTTATGTACGCCTAGACGTAATCCCGTTGCAACTCTTGTCGTAAACGACTCGACATAAGTGCTTCGGGCGAATTTCCGCCACCCGGTGCAATGCGCCATGTTGCAATTGAAATTGTTATCGTTACATCCCGATGCAAGGGAACCATAATGACCTGCAAATTGGTTTAATATTCAATGACGCGTCCTAACTAAAAAACGAAGTAATTCATAGAAGCTTTTCGCAAAAGTGCGCATATGCATTGATTAAAAAGAAAACCTGCGAACTGAATTTAATTAATTACAGAAGCGGCGGAAAAGTTTCTTCCGATTTGACATAAATTACGTATCGGGGCATTAGGGTGAGATTTATTTACCGAAAATGTTTCGAGCGATATTGCAAATAATGATAATTGTATCGGGCGATTAATTTACTGGGCGAATTCGGTGAAAGTGCATCCAGGAAACGCAACGAACTGTACCGCAAGTGATAAGAGCCACTTGATAATAGCCCTCGGTCTTTTCGGGAAATATATGCAAGTTGAATATCGTAAGATCATTAGGCTTAAAAGTATGTTGAATAATTGTTATTTTTTAATTTTGTTACTTTACGCAGGGCACGCTACCGAATAATTTGGAGTAAACGTGGAATACTGTTTCTTTACTGTTCAACATACATGCAATTGCATTGAATTATACTGGATTTATGAAAATATGATTATTATTTGTTCTTCATGAAGTCATTAGATATGTATACGTTGAATATACCCTGAACTTGGTCTACGTATACCGGATGTACTTTACACACCCCAGATACCCAAACTTTATCCTATTTATAATTAGTATCCGGAGCGAAGTTAGATGTCACAGATGCCGCCATTGCGGTAATGAGAACAGTAACCGCACGAAAGTTCAGAAACAGAAATTCTGCCCCGGTAAAGCTATTTTTATGAAATACTGAAATAGTAGGTGAAAAAGTCCTACAATCTGACACTACAGAAAAATTGTATCATTCTCTGCTTGTGCAGACGTATTACCTAAAGAATTATGTTATCACAATTGCAATTAAAAAAACGGGGAAAAATCGCAAATACGGCAAATGTTGCAGTTAAAATTGAGATAATTCCGAATGGAACGTCATTAGCAATGTTCTTTCCACGTACAAGATTACATGAATTGAAGAGTTATCGTAAAAGACTGTTCTTATCCGAGGAAATTGCGCTTTCAAGGGTTGATCTCCCCGAAATGAACTCCCAGGCGTTTTTATCGCGGAAGGGTCAATTCGAGGCGAAGATGCACCGATAATTGACGACCTATCGGAAACTTCGAAACAGCAGAAACGAAGCACGTAGGGAGGATCAAGTGGTTCGGTACTGGTGTGCAAAAGTTCCGTAATTGGCAGACGTGTCGGATCCCGATGCGAAAATCCCCGACCTCCGCCACTTTCTGGGAAACTTCGGGGAAAAGGGGAACCGCGCTTTCATCGAAAAAAAAACAATTTCCGAAGGAAACTGGCAAGCTGGACGGTTCATTCGGGAGAAAACGAGAGGAAAACGTGACAAATTATCGAGAAAGATTAAAACCCCTGAATTCAGGAACGTACTTTATCGACTGGGTATATATTTCAAAGTTATAAATTAAATTATAAAATTTCCCCAAGAGAGATAAATTATAAAAATTACAATTAAACCGGTTTATTGCTTTAACGGACGGATTTCGATACGACGTCCTTTCGGTGTATTAAAACGTGTAACTGTAATTCATCGTTACTTTTATCTGGCGAAAGAATTACCGGGATTCTCTGCGAAATATTAATTAATCATTTCTTTTCCAGTACATCCATTACAAGACAGACCTGCCTGATTTGAAGGAGTTCACACTGTGCATGTGGACCAAATTTCACAACCACTCGAACGATCATCCCCTCTTCTCATATGCTGGTAAGGAACATTCATCTTACTTAATGCATTTTTTTATAATTTAAATTCAATCCTTATAGCTGTATAAAAAATATTCTAAAACAATCGCCATGATTGCCCCACACTATATCATTTCTCACGTAGTGGTAGCACACACATTATTTTCGACAATTAAGGTATTTAACATATTCGCGACTGCTGACGTGAATTCACGTAATTTTAAATTCTATTCCTGATTGCCGCTGACGTGAATCACGCCCTGCTTAGTTGGCTCACTAATTGCTAGCCGGCGCGGCGCACAAATTTTATCATTTTTATCCTTGCTTTAACGACACAAGTTTGCGGCAACCAGTTTCAGAATTTCATTATTTTCGCCTGCACTTAGTATTTGAAACGGAAAAAATTTGCCGGTCGCGAATGTGTTAAAAGGACCTCTATACATTCTCCCAATTCCTGAGGACACCTGACTCGACACTCAACATCTCTCACTTATCGTTGTCCAGTAACCTTTCCTTTGGTTCGTTATATAAGTCCACAACCCGGAAATATCCCCATGAAAGAAAAAGTCAAAATCAATGAAAAATCCCAACTTCCGGTGGACTCGGCAATGATCGAAAGTCCCGCAATGCGGAACCGCGCATACAAAATCGACGGCCTCGGGGAACAAGAGAAGAGTTCCTGCAAGTACGAACAACCTGACACTTGGTTCGACTGTTCACTTCCGAGTCGAGTAATTTACTTACGCGGACGCAAGGCGACTCTTCGCACTTTCTAAAATCGTAAGATAAGCTTCGTGGACCTCGCAAGAGCGGCTCCTTATCAGGCTTATCGGGTCGAGGTCCTCCCACGTAGGAAAGCCAGAAAGAACCTCGTTGGTTTCTTCTCACTTTTTCAATTTTTTATCTCTACCTACGTGACCTTCCTTTTTCAAAATAAATTTCTCCCTCTAATTGGACCTCGGGGTTCGTTCCGTTGTTTCTGTCGTCAAGCATAAGAGAATTGCTCCTGGGATACGGCGTGGACGTTGAACGCTTTTAATGAGCCTATTTTTGCCTTTTCGAGGGTTCAAAAAGGAACGCCGCGTTTAGAAAGCCGTCGGGCGCGTTTCTTTCGCGCATATTTTTACGCAAGAGGCGGCTTCTACGGCTTCCGATGCCTTCCGGAAGTGTTGGACCAAGCCAGGGGCGAATTTGTTGCGTGCAGAGAGTAAAGAAATTTGCACTCTTAAAAAAGGACAGCATTGCCGGTGAAGTTTTCCTCTTGCCACAGTGATATTTGTACCGACAGCAAAAACGTTTGCAATTGTATTAAATGTGAACGTAACCCTAGTGGCGCAAAATATTTGTCCTATATTTTCTATATATTTAACGAATATCGTACATTTTGTAAATATTTAGCAGACATTTGAAATATTTGCAAAACGTTTACTTTAGAATATTATCTCTATAATATTTATATAATATTAGCTCCACGTTGTTTCATAATATTTTTCTACCAGATATACAAAACATTTCGTTTCATTTTAATACAAGTATTTTTTAAATATTATCTGCCGAATACGTTATAAACGTTTTAAAAATATTTAAAATCAAATTCACAAGTTTTGCTTCCATAATAAAATAGCGGAACGACAATATTAGAATAATTTCTCGTCTTTGTTGATACCAAATGAAGTGTCCGATAATAGTCGCGGAGTAAAAAATGTATTTTTATTATGTTAATAAGTTAAAAAATATAATTTCTCTACATGTTTATAAATTATTGAAACTAAATATGTCATTTAGATTTTCAAAAAATATTTCAAATATCTTCGAATGAAATCTACAAGAAATCATAAGAAATCTGTCGCATGAGATATTTCGCAAAAATTACAAAGAAATGTTTAGAAATTATTCTATGCTACTAGGGAACCATCGAACTTGCTAAATTATCAAATAAATTCCTAGCAACGGCAAAACAATATTATTACTACTTGATCAAACGAGTAATATACAGTTTGGCGTCGCTAGGAAAGAATATTGCAACCATGAGTAATTCAGCTGTTCCAGTGGACAATATAATTACAAATAAATGATTGTTGTCCATACAACTAAAACGTTTTTGCAAGAAATTATGCTGGCCCATTTTTGCTAAAACAGGTCACTTTTTTTATTACGACTGAATCCTTTTTCTGCGTGTAATTTTTCACGAGGTGGACTAGTACGCTTTTATTCTTTTGTCTCGTCTCGATTAATGGAATATTTGGAACAAGCTATGCATTATTAAAAAAGCGGCCTGTAAATTACATTATTTGCCGTATACTTCGTTATGTTTCAAAATGGGGCAACGATGTTGACTTAATCCTTTCGCTCCGAAGAATGCTTGTGTATGTATATGAGAGAACGCGGACACGAAGAGTGTATATGTACATACGTCTTTGAAAAATGGTCCGCAATCGTGCGTTCTAAGCACTTCATTCATCCGTGTCGAGTTATCGCACTCCAACTACGGCTATCACATTATTTTCCTAAGCGCACCAGAGCGAAAGTGTTAACATCATTTGTCAATGTACGAAAGTTCTTACGGCCGGATTTGGTACAACTTTTACTCTGCAACCTTAAGCAGTCTTGTTTCCTTCTTTAAATAATACGTTAGAAGGGAAAAGACGATTCTCTATCGATATTTGTTTCATTAAATAATGGACTCCTAAACAAATTTTCCCAGTCAAAATGTTTTGCGCGCCGAAATTTTGGGGGAAAAATGAAAAGTTTCGTACCCTCACTTGGGGAAATATAGATCGTAAAAACCTTGAATTCCGAACTTGTTGACTACTCGTGGGATTAAACTATTCATTACTTCCCTAGAAGAAATAATTGCAGGGAATTACTTCTTTTATTCCTTGAACTTTACCGTGAACTTCATCTGCGTCTTTGTACGTACCGCATCCAGCCACATAAACCGAACACCACGACCGAGCCAACAAGAAACCTGTAACTTTAACAACCTGGGAGAACACACTTTCTCCACTAACCCACACAAACCTGAGGTAAAAATGTGACATACAATTTCCAACGTCAATTAATATCCCAGTGTCGCTAGAATTTTCTAGCAGAACCACCTCCATTTCCTTTCAGTGATTCAAACATTTTCTTTCTCGTCAATATAAGAATTTTAAAAACATTCCACGATCGATCACAATCTCCGTGTCGCCAGAATTTTCATTCGAAACGAACTTAATTTCCCTCTAACACCTCAAACTTTTCCTTTTTCGACCGACGGAAGAATGTCAAAACCACTTATATTATCAACGATCATTTCAGCATCACTAGAATTCCCTAGCATTCCCCGGCCAAAATAAAAATTTGAAAAACATTCCGCGACCAACCATTATTTCTGTACCGCCAGAATCTTCGTTCAAACCCAACAGCGTTTCTCTCTGCCGCCTCAAACTCTTCCCCTTTCCACAGACAAAAAAATGCCAAAACAACTTCCACCATCGACAATCATCCCAGCCTGGTCAGAATCCTCGAGGAGACTGAACTCGACATCCTTTGAAAGCTTCGCAAACTTCCTCCTTTTCAACGACGCTTCGCCCCTTGTCCTTTCCCAGAATCACGGAAACTTGACTAACGATCATTACCAGTCGGGACCACAAAGGGAACCTCTTTCCCAAAAAAGAGGGACGCCAGGCCCCAAGGAAGTCCGGGAAAGCGATTACAGAAGAGGGTGGAGTCTAGCTAGGGTGGTTAAAATCATCCGAACCTCTGTTTCCAGTGGGCGACCAATCCCGAGGGATCCTCTCTTGGGTGGCGAACACCCCTAGGAGCTCCTACTACATGATGAACGTAGACGGGCACAACTTGTACAGATTGAATTACCCGCTGAGGCTGAACAAGTGGTACCACTCGTGCCAGAGCTGGAACGGCCGCACCGGAGAGTGGCAGATCTGGGTGAACGATGAGCGGGTGGGTCGTGGCTTCAACAACAGGGTAAGCGGGGTGCATTGTCTTCAGGGTTGCGACCACCGCCAAGTTTTACCTGTAAACGCGACCTAACGATTCCGCCGAGGTGTCGGCAACAAGTTACGAAGTCACTTCCTTCCGGGAACCGCGTCTTCGCTGGATTCCGCACAGGAAACCTCTGGGGACCAAGACTGATCCCGGGTTCCTGGAGAGTCTCAGTGGTTACACCGGATTACCTGCAACTAGGACTCGCATACTCTTCTCGGAGGAAATTTACACGGTGGAATGTCCATTACCTAGGTAGCTGTTAGGGATCTCTGCTAAAATGCAAAGGAGATTATGCGTTGTCTGAATAGTAGATTGTCCGGGCGAAGAGAGTAAACATTAAACTAAAGACGGACTTGAACCTGTAAATAATTCAATCGACTCAAATATATAATGTGGGAAGAATAATTGCCGAATCATGGAACGTGAATCTCACAGAGTTTAAGAGAAATGCGTGATTCTGGAACGGGTATGATCAGCATCGGAAAAGGTGTCCATAGATTAGGATGAACGTAAAGTTTAATAAACTCTGCCATTTAACGCCTAGACTCGGTCGGTCCTCAATTTCGAGAAGGTCGACACCTGAATCGGGATTTCGAAAGTCGGGAGGGCGGAATCAGAGAAAGTACTCAGAGGCTCAAGTGTACAGCCTAGCAGTTACGGTCGGTTGCGTTGCTCCCCATGACTCGTGCATCAGATAGGAACTCCTACCTCCGCGGTAAGCGTAATCGAGAATAAATGACCGTGCAGCTCTTCCGACCCAGAAACTTCCGGTAAAGCGCACATAGGCGCCTCGTACCCATCAACGCCACACACGAAACGCCTTATCCAGGAAAACTACTCCTACGTACCTCAGCACAAAAATGAGATAATCGCGTAAGACCCGGAGGACCGTCTGCACGTTCTTACCCTTGCAATTTCCCTGAGAATGTGCAATATTTTTCAGCTAGTTGGACACGTGATAAAGGGTGGCGGAGTGGCAATTTCCGGACAGGAGCAGCGCCAATTGGGTGGTGGATTCCTGGAGGGCGAGGAAGCCCCCGAGGGTAAGTCTAAAGTACTTCGTGGATCCCTTAAAGTTCCTCGAAAATGCCTCGCTGATCCTTTAAGGTGCCCTCGATAAAAGTTTGCTCTCCTGGCTTCACCTCGTTTCCTTGGTAAAACAAGTAGCTGAGAATTAGGGCGAACAAGAAGCAGTTAGAATCCGATACCTCTTTTCTGCACCTTTTGCAGCCTCTGGGGGCTATTTGGGAGAGCTGACGATGCTCCAGCTCTACGGCGTGGCCTTGACTGCTGGGAAGGCTCATAAAGATCACAAGCATCATCATGCACATCATTATGAGCACGATACCAGCAACAATACTCCTAGGCCAACAACTAAACCTCCCGTTACTGGTCCGCCGTTGCCGATGCACCCATTCTTAACTGGAGGCCAGATCAATCATCAGGTACGAAAAGATTTTTCCATCTCTCTCATAATTTTTGCGATTCCTGAATTACAAAATAGTCCGATATATACGTCTATTAACCAGGGCGCTATAAATTTGATTTTGCGCTTTGAAAGTCCTGAAGATGAACCATCGATTCCATATTCTTCATCAATATTTGGTTCTCAGAATCAAAGTGACGATATAATGGGAATTCTTCTATTCCTTCTTAATAATTGTGAAGATAATATACGTATGTGGCAGTCAAAGTGAAACAATATCATTTCTTTCATCAACACGGTGCCAACTGCTGCAGTTCTTTGCCACTCTGGTTTACTTTTATTTCTCTATTGCATTTACCAGTGGTGTTAAATTAACAAAATAATGAATCAATTCCGTTTTAGGTGAAGATCAATCTGGGTGCGCCGCTCCAGGTTACCCAAAACGGGGTGACGCTTAGACACCCTGCATTGCCCCCTCAGGCACCAAGTCTTCAGACATACCCACCTGCCAACCCCAGCAGCCTGTCTTCTCAACCAACAGCTTCGACATCCTTTGCAGGAGTCCCGTCTTATCCAGGGACGTACTCCACGTCCGAATACTTTGGGAACCGAGTTCCTGACTTTCAGAATCTGCAAGGTACCTCCAGCGGGGTCGGCAACGGTTTCAGCTTCATCAGCGGAGAGTATCACGATCTCTTCAAAAGAGATAAAGACGTGGTCAAGAGAGATACTCCCGAGGTGGCAAAGACTTCAGAGGCCAAGATTGCCAAACGCGAAACGAAGTCGGTCGATAAGGTAATCTGGACGATCCTTAGGACGATTAAATTCCGACTTCGATCACTTTCAAAGCAGTTTATGTTGCCACCTTTCGGAACATATCGATGAAGTTTCATGAAAATTTCTAGGTGTCCTTCGTTCCTGCTGAGGAGGGTACATTCGGCGACAAGGTCGTCTCCAAGCGAGATTCGGAGAAGAAGAAGAGGGGCCTTTTCCATCTGTCCGATGGTTCCATCATCGACGACTCCTTCCTGGCACCACAGGGGTTGGATGAAGACTACTTCTCTGGGTTGGCGAGCTTCGGACTTCAACCGAGCAACAAAATCAATCAAATACCACCTCAATCGGCCAAGGAAGATGAACGAGAGCCCGCCGAGGGGGAGGTCAAGCTAGTAATGAACATCTGCGACGGCTGCGCTGAAGAACCCTTCGAAAAGGCTCTGGTTATGGGCTGGAGGAGTGTCCCGAAGAAGCTGTACTCTGGTGCTCTTTATCTTCAAGCCGCCCAAGCTTGCAAGAGGTTCTAACTCACTTGATGATAAGATGCTGCGTTTTGGGCCGCTGGTTTGTCATCCCTCCCGAGGTATCGTGGTGGTGCCAGAAATTCGTTCGGTGCTCTAAATGTGTAAACTTCGGGGAAAATTACAATGCGAGGATCAGCCAGAACGGGACGAGACCATATCGAATTTTCTCCCGGATCAAGTAAAATGATCCGACATTTTTATCGCGAAGATAAGCGTGCCGCTTCTACATTGATGCCGATTTATGTTAGGTTATAGTAGACATCGAGAATCAATTCTCAAGTAGAAGCGACAAATGCAGAAACTAGTTACCTAAGGCTAAGGCTACACTACAACCGATTGGATCCGTTTACATCAGACCAGACCAGACCAAGGTAGATCCTTCTGGCTCATAAACGTGGCCACACATTGTTCGTCAGATCAAGTACGGACAAAGTGTAACCACGTCTAGGAGAAGGAATATTTGATCCGATCTAAACGGATCTGATCAGGTGTAGTGTAGTCACAATCTAAGAATGTCTACGTTTAGGATGTCAGGATGCTAGAAACGTATTTTGGTTTAAATCAGTTACTAAAAGCAAAAACAAGAAGTCCCTTCCAAAACGGGGAAAGGTCACTTCTTGTTATTTGGTTCTTCGATCTTAAATTAATATCCCTTGTTAGATAAATAATTCTGCATTGCGAGGCTCACGCGAGATACGAAGTTTCCTCCGGAAGGAGGCAAGCTCCCATTTTTTTAATTATTCATTTTGTACCGATTTTAATGATAACCTTGATCGTAAGTTTCTCGCTGCAGAGAAAGAACGTCGAGTTACGGTTCTGATTCTGCAAGCGACGTATTTTTTTTTAAGGTCCATCGCTTACCGGTCATTAAAGTACTCATATAATTGTATTTATTTATGACCATGGTCAAGAGTGATGCCGAAATGAATGAAAATACTCAAACATACCGTCGAAGAAGACAGGAAATACAATCCTATCTTCTACTTGAAGACAGGAGTTTCCATAATTGTTTAATACCTCTACCTTAAGTAACTATAATCACGAACCGCCATTTCCGATATCGTTAAATAATATGTATAAACAATGTACAAATTACATTTTTTTTACCAGTGATGTTTACAATGTCTCCTCATTTTCAATTCTTATCATCGATCAGAAATCCCAACACCCGAAAATAATACACATACGTAGTACACCAAGGAAAAAAATTGCAGTTTCAATTATTTATTCGCTCTGCCATCGATTGGGTGATCCGTAAGCAAATACCTAGCCATCGTCGATATTAATTCAATTCTCATTATAGACCAGAAATCCCAACCCCCGAAAATAATACACATACGTAGCACATCATGGGAAAAAACCGCAGTTCCGATTGTTTATTCATTTTGCCAGCGATTGGGTGATCCGTAAACAAGTACCAAGCCATCGTCGATATTAATTCAATTCTCATCATCGATCAGAAATCCCAACACCCGAAAATAATACACATACGTAGCACATGAAGGGAAAAAATCGCAGTTCCGATTGTTTATTCATTTTTCCATCGATTGGGTGATCCGTAAACAAATACCTAGCCATCGTCGATATTAATTCAATTCTCATCATCGATCAGAAATCCCAACACCCGAAAATAATACACAATACGTAGCACATCATGGGAAAAAACCGCAGTTCCGATTGTTTATTCATTTTGCCAGCGATTGGGTGATCCGTAAACAATTACCAAGCCATCGTCGATATTGAACCTAGGGCCTTGACAGACGTAAAACTTCTTGCAGACCAATCAAACCGATTGCGAGCTCGACGGGCCTCGCCTCGTTCCTTCGCTTAAAAGACACTGGCAAGTTTAGCAGGAAACTTTGAGCACTCGCCGTCCCGAGATCCTGAAGGATAGATTGGAGACCTTGTTAGAGCCACGTCGCCACTTACCTTGCTCTTGTGGATGTGCTGATGTTGAAACTCGCTGTCAAACTCTGGCTCGCTGAAGTAACTCTGGTCTTCCCAGTGCGGAGGAAGGCCAGAGCTACCTGGTGTTCCTAGAGGACCTGGTATTCCCGCTCCTCCGTCGCCGCTCTCGAAGAGTCGGAGGACGCTTCGATCCCTGATGTCCCTCAGGTGGGATCTGCAAAGGAAAGAGGATCCACTGAACTTCCTTCCTCTTAGCTTGAGAAAAATGGTTTACTTGTATTCCGGACTTGTTTCCGAATTTCTTAGATTTCCTACATCATTAATGGTGAATTATTAGTGACTCTAAGTAACATTTTAAACGGGTCGACGTATTGTTATTTATTAAGAATATGTTCTATGTTGGGAATAGTAGGTGGGACCTACAAAAGGGAACGAGATCTCGGTAAGCTTACTTCTGAATTAACTTAAAAAGAGGTTTATTTGTTCTCCGAACTTGTTTTCGAATTTTGTAGATTTCTTACGTCGGTATGTTAATGTCAGTGGCGATAATTACCTCTCTTAAAGAATTGATAGATCATTTAGATCTAAAGGTTCTTATTACACATTAAGAATACGTCCTATGCTGGGTATAATTTTAAACAAAATCTATGAAATGAAAGTATTTTTCAAAGGATGTTCTTATCTAGATAAAGGGAAGTGTTCCAAGAAAGGGATTTACTTAAAAATTAAAAAATATTGCCCCGGATGAATACTGTAAGGGAACTTCAAACTGAGCTTTTAGGGGATAAAGTTACCGGCCTTTAAGTTGTTGACTACTTTTTATGGTCAATACAAGGTATCTCGAAAGTGTCTAAAACACTGTTGCAGGAATTAATTATCGACTAAAGTAGTTCCACGTAATTCATTAAGATAAAGGAACGATTTTTCATATTTTCACCTGCAATTTAAAACAAAAATAGCGTTATACGCATAATAATACGCACGTTCAGCCTGCTCTGATAAGTTCCGACAAAACATTATTTGCAAAAACGTCGATTAAAGTTTATCCCGATGTCGGAACGTGCAGGACGATGTCGAATAGCGTATATAGTCCGATTCAAAGGCAAGATATAATGTTTTGTCGCATCGCTGTCGGTACATGTCGAATATGCAAATCAACCATTGGTCAGCTTCAGGCAGTTCTCTACAATGATAAACTGACAACTATTAAATCCGTCAGGTGAAATGTCATATTGGAACTCCTAGGGGTCATTTTAATAGCTTTCAGAATATTAAAAACAACCCTCGCTGCGAGGGAAAGGACTCACCTAAGGTCCTCGAGTTCGTAGAACATGTCCTTGTTGCTGTCGTGGATGTAAACCTTGACGTGCGGACTGTCGAGGTACTCCATGGTCAGCTGTTTCGGGAAACTCCTGACGAAGAGAGCCTTGACGGTGTCTATGCTTGTAATTTCGTTTGGCAGGAGTGCCCTCTTCGTCTCGTTCCTGTACTGCAGGAACACCAGGCCTAGGGAGTCGCCAACAGAAATTAAATGTTTTGTCAGAAAGCCTCGTTGATTAGATTTGCCCTCGTTAAATCGTAATTCCCTTTTCCAGATTAAGTCCCGGGAATAAAGTGCGAGTTAGAGATTAGTTATGAACTTTACATACGGCATCCCATGTAGCAACGCCAATTGGTACAATACTAATAAACTGTAGTTCATACAGCATGTGAATATTGCTCCGATATCGAAATGTGAACGTTTGATTTAATTAGCTGAATATTCCATTGAAATATACAAAATCAATATGTATCCCATATTATATGAATATATTGAATGTAATATGTACTGGGACGTGAAATATTATACTGGATCAATGTTGCATCTACATATTACCAATATTTGTTGCTACAGGGGATGTACCTCTAACTGAACAGTAGATATCTCGACAGATAGCTGATGTGTCAAACACTGATCAATTTAATCGACATTTCTGCACGCAATTGCTGCCCAATTTTCACGACTTGGCATTCATTTTGTTCACTTCCGAGCGTCGTTGGATTTTCTATTTGACGATTTCCTCATGTAAATTACCTAGTGGTCGCTCCAAAGTCTTGCTGGCAGTTCGTACGACGGGCAAGCTGCTCCTTTGCTTGCCACCTCGATGAAACCCGGTGCTGGAAGTCTCGACCTCGGACATGATGCCCGGGTCGTCGTCGAAAAGCATCGTCGAAGAGGGCGGTGGATACCCCCTCGGAAGAGGCGACTGAACACATAGGGAAGAATTCGATTAACGATTGGTCGAAAGAAAAATACAGGAGGAAAATTCTCAGCGGCATGAAAAATGAGCTTCCACTTTCAGCGCTCTCCGACATCACTCAAACTAAATCGAAAAGCTCATTTTTCATATTTCCGCATTCGCGTGAATTATTGTTAAACTTGAACGGCACGTAACTAAATCTCCGAGAAGCTACTTTCAGGATAGAATGCCCGAAGCAAAATGTGTCTCTTTAAACGGAGTAAACATTTTTTCAGTTTCTACATTCCCCGGGAATTTCGAAACGTCGGAAAGTGGAATTACAACTTATCCAGCTCCTTATATCGAAACAGAAACAAATGATTACTTCATGGATACAGAAGGCAGAGCAAGATGTTATTGAAATTCTAATTTAAATGCTACTTGAAATCTCATTGGGGAATTTACTTCGAACGTCGGAGAAAGATCATACGACTTGTTTTCCTTGACTTTTCCTTTGACTCTCCTGTCCCCTTCAGGGAAATTCAAGGAAAGTCTTTCCAAGGTATTGATAGAATACTTGTTTGGGGAGACTCGAAGATGAAATGAAAGTATAAGAACGCAAGAAGGCGCATTAAATTCGACTCCAACGAATAGAATGGATACAGAAGGCAGAGCAAGATGTTATTGAAATATAATTCTAATTTAATTTCTACTTGAAATCTCGTTGGAGAATTTACTTCGAACGTCGGAGAAAGATCATACGATTAGTTTTCCTTGACTTTTCCTTTGACTCTCCTGTCCCCTTTGGGGAAATTCAAGGAAAGTCTTCCCAGGTATTGATAGAATCCACCTGACGGTGCTGGAAACCGTTTGATCGTAGATGTCGTTAACAAGCTTTTCCAACTTGAAGCGCCTTAACCTTAAGCTATTTTATCATCAATCTTCTTCAGAGCCCCGCTAAGTTACTTCCTGAAAGATAGGAGCTCATTGTTCTTCTCGAAGCCGACGCGACTTTCGATTGGCTCATCAACCTCTACTTTACGGCCGTCCTCGTGCAAACTAGTTAAGGGAAAACTTACTGAAAAATAATTCATTCCCTTTTCCTTCCGCTCCAACGATTTCAAAAAGCAGTGAAATCGGATGCTATCAGATATAATTTTTAATGCGTCTTCTTGCGTTCATATACTTTTATCTTCGCTTCTCCCCAAACAAGTAAATAAGTAGTTGAACCAAAATCGACTCGTTCATTGCAGGAAAAAGCTCTAGACAGATTTTTTCGTTTTAATTTAAGAAAGAGGATTTAAAAAATCATCAATGTCCGGTATCGAATTCAGAATCAAATACGACATTAAAAATCTGTACTACTTACGTTTTCCCTGCCGTTTGATAATAACACTTAAGAATTATTTTTCCACTGAGATGTAAATAAGTGAAAAGAAAATAAGAGAACTTACTCGGTCTTCATAAACGACCCCCACTTTAAAGTAATCTCTCTTGGATAGATTCCTTCAATTTAATACCGTTTACTAAAATTACCTTCCTAAAAATCGAAATATTTTGCAGGTATTAAAATATTGTCCGTGACACGAGTGGATGCATAATTCGTTTGGGAGCTAAACAGTCCATCAATTCTGACTTTCATAGTTAACAACCTATTTTACCTGATTTTTAATAACAATGCTGTCTGCCTTCTTGTTCCTTCTTCTCCCAAAGTTCACTTTTTCGTTTCTGTTTCGCGGCCAAGTAATGGGATAGAAAATCGAAAGTGAACGTTTCAATGAAACAACTCCCATGCAACGTGCGATATTACGAGACACTGGGCAAGATACGAAGGGGGAAAAAAGGGAGACGATAGAAAAATGGAATAAACTGGGTAGAATTACCTTTCTCGGGCGAGACTTGGTCCCCATCTGCTAGGCGGATGAACACGGAAACACACAGAGACACAACGAACGGGTTAGAAACATGTACGGGAAGCCGGATGGACAGCAAAGTTTTAAAGGGACTTTCGTCCTGTGCATTCGCAACTTTGACGGCGTGAGGCGAGCCTGGCAAAAACTTTAATAAAACATATTTCCGAAGTTTCTTTAAGGTGAAGTGAAACACGTCGAGGAACTTGATCGACGTCGATAAAGACTTTTCTAAATGCCTACGTTCCCGACGTTCGTTTTTATATTAACAGCTGTATCGAATTATATTGGATATTGTCCCAAATGGCATACACCACCTGTCGTTTTCGTACAATAAATATCAAGAAATCGAAGTAAAACTCCAGAAATCCTCTGGATTCGTGCTTTCTGGAGCCCTAATTGACTGCAGAGGGACACCCTGCGCCATCTGTGATTTCCAGATCAATTAAATTTTCACTCCGAGACCTTGTCTTCCCATCGATTTAGCATAGAAGCGCATACAACACTTTTTTTGCCTTTATCCCATTAAAATGCGAGTTTATCGATTACCAGAGTGTTCTAAATTGTCGTAAAATTGTCCTGATCCTTTCGTTTCTCGTATCAGAGCCTTCGATAATTGTATATTGATCGAAATATGAGAGCTCGACGCCATTTTGGTTCTGGTCTGGGCTGAGTTAAAAGAATTTTTAAAAAAATCCAAATTTTGAATGTGTCAGGACAATTCTTAGATGATCAGGAGTGACGTGTCAAAGTTTCGGACAGTTTGGTCTGATACCCTTAAAAAAAGTGTTGTATTCGAATCGATTGGTTTGAAGGGTGTTTCACTTCACCTTAAGGACAGTGAATTAATTGCATCCTTTTTGCTTGCAGAGCAAAGAGAGTCCCGGAAAGGTGAAGTAACTGGTCTTCGAGATGGAACGTCCTCGACTTTATGCGACACGTGTATCTCTTTCCTGGCATCGACCTCGAGGTGTACTTAGAGGTCTTTAGCCTCGACTTAGACGTGCACATAGTTGCAACAAGCCGGACGCGTTCTGCCAGTGTCACTTTTATGTCACAGTGCACGTTTCCCTCGCGACGGGTGACATAATGTCCGATCAGCGTGACGTTTAAAGTGCTCTGCCGATAACCACGTCGCGCGGCCTTAAACGCGATGATAAATTTAGATAAATCGAGAGAACCGCCCTTTCCAAAAAATTATAAAAAAAATACGACTTACACGTTCCTAACTAAAGAAAAACACAAGCCCTGCTCGGCAAAAAAAAATCCCAACTCCTAAAAATAAAAATCTGGGACCAACATATATGCCCATAATTATGAAAGTGGTCTAAGTCAAAATTAAAAAAAAAAAATGAGTTTATCAGTTATTTCACGCCATATTATTTCAAACGAAATTAATTCAATGTAATTTCGAAACAAAAAATACATGACTTAGACCACTTTCATAATTATGGGCACATATATCGATTAGGATAATTTAGAGGTTCACGATTAGTCATTACGTTATGTAGCCATCAAATAGGCGCAACTTGGATTTTAAAGCGATGCCGTTTTTCAGACGAACAATGTATAATAAGTCCATCGAGAAATGCCCCGCTAAATTTTCTAAGCTCCTACTAAAACTTTAATTATAAGTGTAATTAGGTGTAAGTTGAATTGTATTAATTGTGGGTTACGTTGACTTGACGTAACCCGTAGTCACGATCGAAGAATAGTTTAGAAAGAACGGAAATTCGATTTGATTCACATTCTCGGAATTGAGGAACGTTCCTATTCTCGCTTGACCTCATATTTCTATGAGAGGAGCGTAATCCGAGAAATATTATATTCGGTGAATAAATAAAGACCTCGCGTTACGGCAGAAATTGTAAGGAACGGTTTAAATGAAATGAAGCAGTCATGAGGGAACTTAATCTCCTATTCTGGACGCAAAGTCGACACAGGGCACACCTCGATGCATTTTCATGAAAAAAAGAAAGAAAAAAAAGAAAAAGTCCGAGGGAGAGAAATTCCGAGCGAGTACAGAGGAAGTACACGACTCGCAAAGTGATCCGCGAACGCCACCAGCGGCGGATTCGTTCGTCGAGGCTCTTTCCATCTCTTTTCAACCTATTTCCGACTCCTGCAGGTGTACTCTCTCGCTCTCCTCTTCTTCGCGTCTTCCATTCAGAGCCGCGGAGGAGTGCGTTTTGAAAAAATGCACCGCCAAGTGCACTCGACGCCTCGTAATCGAGACTCGGCTCCCATTTTTATCTCTGAATCGCATTTACGATAGACCGCATCGCTGTAGAATCATCTTCAATGTTTTCGGCCGGGCGGTAATCTCGAAGTGTCGGCGAGATCTTTCTTTAGGAAAGAGAGCAGGCCACTGGTGATGTCAAGTCCCACATCTTCAAAAACCCGACCACGAGGGGGCACGGAACGAAAAATGACTAACAATCGAGGGGAACGTTATCCACGATGAAATATACACCCATTATTAAGGGGATGTCCGAAAGCTCAATCGTTCATAAAACTTTTCATAGAACTGGGTGTCTCAAATCGTATCACACTTTAAAACGTGAATATGGAGACCCTAAGGTAGGTCCTGAAACTCGGGAAATTTCATTTCTTCTAAACTATTTTTAAAATACCTATAAACAAATTTGATAAGAATTGACATTTCATGAGTTTCAGGACCTTCCTTATAGTTTCCCTATTCGCGTTGTAAGGTTTCAAACTATCTGGTAAACCGAGTTGGGAGAAAAGTTTTATAAACAAAACCTTATCGACGCCACTTTCACATCACCTTAAGGGCTTGTTTTTTTTTTAAACATCTAACAGTTTTATAAAACGCGACCAGATGGTTAAAACTTCGTTCGCTTATCTTTATTATACAATCCAATTAGCCGGATTTAACAACCTGGTCACGACAAATGCCCACCTTCACCTCCCAACAAAAAGTTGCATATAAAACATTTCCATTCACGTGATATAAAGAATAAGAAAAAACAAACATCCCTTTCGTAGCTTCAAAAAGCGAAGGAAGAGGCCGCACTCCTAAAATCTCTCGCTACTTACAAAAAGGGATTAAAATAAATCACCAGTGCCCAAGACTCCCTCGGGAGGTCTTGAAACGTCGAGAGGAGCAAATCGAGCGGCAAAAGGGGGTTGAAAAATGAGAGCGCAGGCGCAATTGACAAAGAAAGAAAAAAAAGGCAAAAAAACTCGAAAACTAAAACCGGAAGAGAAAGGGGAAAGAAACGAGAAAAACGAGAGAAAAAAGGGAAAAAAGCCATTTACATGTTGCGGGAGGAAAGATTCACCTCGAGATCCATGGTGGTGTGCCGGGCGGGCGGGGTGCCGTACTGACTGTGGGGCCCGGGCGGGGGCAGGTGGTGGGGGTGGAGGGGGTGCAGCTGCTGGGCGTTAAACTGCTGGTGGTGCAGAGAGGGTTGGTGGTCGCCGCTGAGAGTGTGTCGGCGGGGCTCGTCCCTCGAGCGGCCGCCGCCGCCGGGGGCGCCCGACCCCCTGGGGCCCCCGCCGCCCCCCAAGACGCCGCCGCCTCTTCTGCCTCCAGGAAGCTCGTTCGGCCCTCCCTCAGCCTCCAGCCTGCCGGGGCCACCTGCGAACATGCCGAATCCTCGTCATCACGGGTCCCATCAGGGCTACCAGGGCTATCTATGCTCGCAAACGATAACGCCGGGTTATCTCCACCGGGTGGCGAGTTTACCAGGCTGATAGGGAAGGGTGGGATGGGTGTTGGAACAGATGTAGAAATAAGTTTCATTGTACAAGGAAGGTCCGTCTGGTAAGCAGGCAATAATCGTAAATGCATTCAGGAATACTTAGCAAGAACCTTTGCCGATCCTAAGCCTTTCTACCTTGGCAGACGGAGCTTCTTTCCTCGCAAGGGAGGGTTTTCAGGCGTCCGCCTCCGATTGTTTTGGTTCTTGGATAGGTTTTAGAGGGCCAAAAAATAAGAAACACGTGTATTTTTATATCGGCCCGTTTGCACATTTAGGGGGTGAAACAGCCCCTCAAAGTTCATAAGAAGAGGTATAAAAATTGCTAGTTTGACGAATAATGTGGTGAGTAAAACTTGTTGTAAATTTAAAATACGTCATAACTTGCTTGGTATATAATGTTCTTATCGGTATTCACTCTTACCTGGGGGTAAACTACCCCTAACCATACAAAGACACGTATAGAGACTTGAAACGTAGAACATGGTCATTAAATTCTTAAGAAACTTTAAGCATCAATTATTTTATTATGTTAAAATAGTGGTTTAATGACCTTCTATCACTATTGAGGGGTGAGACACCCCTAATTAATTAGTTACGTTTGTCTTATAATAAAAAGTGTAAAAGACGCGTAATCTTCGAACGAATGCAATTAAAATTCATGATGTGAACAGTATTTCATAAAGATGGAGCTCTAAAATATCACCATAGTAACAACTACCCCCAACGGAAAGTCCACCCCAATAGAGCCACTTATGTCCGCTCTGGAAAAAGAAAATGTTTACACGTACAATCGCTGTCCAAATGCAATGAGAATTCAAACAAGCACAAAGAGAATGTGCCAAATGGTGGCTAAGTCTCTATCAAGTCTCAAGTCTCGATATGTGTCTTTATATGGTTAGGGGTAATTTACCCCCAGGTAACGGTGAATACCGATAAGAACATTATATACCAAGCAAGTTATGACGTATTTTAAATTTACAACAAGCTTTATTCAACACATTATTCTATAAACTAAAAATCCTTATACCCTTTCTTATGAACTTTGAGGGGCTGTTTCACCCCCTAAATATGAAAACGGGCCAAAATAAAAATACACGTGTTTCTTATTTTTTGGTCCTTTAAAACATATTCAAGATCCAAAACAATCGGAGGCGGACACCTGAAAACCCTTCCTTGTTAATTAAGGGTAACAATAACTGTCCATTGTAACCGGACGGCGCGTTTATGATGGACCCACCTGGGTTCAAAATACCATTTAAAGCACGTTGACTGCGCCGTCTGATCTCTTCCCCACCCCAAGTGCCATCTTGGATTTTCCAAAATCTCGGCCAATCAAGGGGCAGGGTGTTGCCTAGCTTTATGAAATTCAGCAAATCAGAAACTTCGGCGCACGACACCCAGCTCAGAATATTTTATGCTCATGTAGGAAGATTGGTTTTAAATACAGAACTAAAACACAGCGTGTTCGTAGACTCAAGATACCAGGGCGCAACAGTGGGGATTATTTAACCTTTGGTGAAATTGGTTCGGACTGCTCTAGAATGTCGAGGGGTATCGGAATTCTTGGCCATTGGAGATCCCCCAGGGTTTGATGCGTCTGGGATGAAGGGCCCGTTCGCATTGCGCGTTGGTTAATACAATGGCCCTGTTGTATCGCTTTTGCGAGCAAACCTCGCGTGCCTTCCTCGTGAAAATACGTAAATATGTGTGGCCTTGCAAACGCAAGATGGCCGGCCCAATGCGTTAACTAACGTTAACTGAAGAAAAAATCTGCTACGCGTGGACGGGGCTTAGAAGGCTGAAAGGGGAAATGCGTAAAGAATGTTTCATCAAACTGGGATTAACTTCTATCGGACGTGTGGGGTCTCGAAACTCTAGGAAATTTTTATGAAAGTCCCCCGAGTCGATATTTTTATCCTGCGATATCAGGGCGGGTCGTTTCTATATAGTTAAGGTTCTACTTGAACTTTGACAGTGGGAGATATTTTCATTTTTCTTGCTCGTAGGTTTTAGTGGAATTTAAAGAGGAACATAAAAGTAAAACGGATCTTCCTTAGGTACGAAGGCTCGATGTAGGGCTAAAATTTCGACTCGGGTCAGATGTACATACGCGTATATGTGTATAATCAATAAATAACGCAGGTTTATCCGCTGGATAGCATATCGGTTATTGGATTCAAAGAAAAGATATACCATGGAATTGATTCAACGCTTAATGGAACTGGTTCAGACCGCCCACAGACATCAGCTGATGGGTACCGGAATTCTCGATCAATGTAGATCTTTGCAGAAGAGACGGCTCCCGACTGCGCAATAACACGAGGTAGCTGCTAATATATTATCCGATATATCCGTTAACATGCTGATAGAAGGTAGTTAGCATTAAATCTGCTTAATCAACGTACTGGGGTTTAGTATCGAATTAATAATAAAACCAGTTTCAATGATTGACGAAACTGGTCCCTGCCATTCTTGGCCACCCACGAATACTCTTGATAAGTGAGGCACGTTTACGATCACTCAATTATCTACCGAATATTAATTAATTCCAGGTTTATCGTCCAGGGCAATGCGTCCACTTTTGCCCCGAGAAAGAAAAGAAAGTTTAACGCTAAATCGTTTCGACGATTAATGAAACTGGTATGCGCCATTCTCAACCACCCGGAGACCTTAATCATCGGAATTCTCTGGGAGTTCGGCCGTAGTTGTGATAACGCAAATTATCTCCCGAATAGTTAGCCGATATTGGCTCGAGACAAAAGGTTGGACAGTGAATCACTGTAATGCTTAACGAAGCTCGTTTGGCCCACCTGCGAAACTCAGGAACCTTAATCATTGAAAGTCCTTCGGAGTCTGACGTGACAACGATATCGATATTCTAAGTTATTTACCTTGAATAGTTATTCCACGTCATGTGATAAAAATCCAACAACAGATTACTATGACACTGAATGAAATTCATTTATGTCTGCCTTAATTGTATCCTCTCCTGTCAACGTCAGAAACTCCGCCATTCGAGGTTCCTAGGAGCCGTCGCAAGCCACGCTTGTAAATAAACAGAATAAATAATAATAGCTATTCGATGGAAATTGATTTATTTAGTTCGATCGGGAGAAAATTGTAGGATGAAGCAGGATAAAATAGTGAAATCGTGAGAAAGAAATTTCGGCGGTCAAGTTACGTGGTAAAAAAAGGAAGAAGCCGGTGACACCGAGTCGGTCTGTTTGGCAGAAAGTAGCGGTCCAAAGTCATTTACCTTAAATAGTTATTCCACGTCATGTGATAAAAACCCAACAATAAATATACGATGAAGCGGGATAAAATAGTGAAAACGTGAGAAAGAAATTTCGGCAGTCATGTTACATGGTAAAAAAGAAAGAAGCCGATGACACCAAGTCGGCCTATTTGGCAGAAAGTAGCGGTCCAAAGTCATTTACCTTAAATAGTTATTCCACGTCATGTGATAAAAACCCAACAATAAATATACGATGAAGCGGGATAAAATAGTGAAAACGTGAGAAAGAAATTTCGGCGGTCATGTTACATGGTAAAAAAGGAAGAAGCCGATGACACCAAGTCAGCCTATTTGGCAGAAAGTAGCGGTCAAAAGTCATTTATCTTGAATAGTTATTCTACGTCATGTGATAAAAATCCAACAAAAAAATATACGATGAAGCGGGATAAAATAGTGAAAACGTGAGAAAGAAATTTCGGCAATCAAGTTACATGGTAAAAAAGGAAGAAGCCTGTGACACCAAGTCGGCCTATTTGGCAGAAAGTAGCGGTCAAAAATAGCGCTTTCGTGGAAGGGGCCGAAAATAGGTGCGGCAGGGTGTCGCTCGTTTGTTTATTTCATGGTTTATTTACGCCGAGGATACGCCACAGGAAGAAGGCAAGGCCGACACGTCGGAAGGGTAAGAGTCGAGTCAAGGCATAACGACTTCCGGGGTTGGATTATCCATGTTACTCGATCATCGGCCTGACGTTCGGAATGGACTTCCTGAAAGGAGTCAACTAAAACGCCTGACAAACATTTTTATCCCGAATAGATACTTCATTTTATCGACATGGTTATGTCCAAATTAAGGAGATGTGAAAGCGGCACCTGATTCGCCGATCGTTCATGAAACTTAACTCCGAACTAGGTATACCGAATGGTTTCAAACTTTACAACGTGAATATTAAGAGTACAAAGGTCCTGACACCCATGAAATTTCATTTTTATGAGGAATTTGTAAAATGTCTACAAACAGATTAAAAAAAAAAACTGAAATTTCATGCTTGGTAAGACCTTCCTTATAGCCTCCGCATTCACGTTATAAAGTCTGAAACGATTTGGTACATCCAGTGCTGAGAAAAGTTTCATGAACGAGACCTGCCAGATGACCCTTTCACGTCACTTTAATTTATTGATTCTGGGATAATAAATTTAAAAGTTCTGTCTGTAAAAAGAGGTTATTGTTAGAATATACCAAGGAAAACTGATACATCGAGATAAAGGAACCGGAAAGATCGTGGAGCCAACAGATTATCCTCTAATTACTCCGAATACTCCATTTCATTTACGCCTACTTGTGAGGATCATGTGTTCCGAGTGAATCATTTTCATGTCGCCTTGCAAACGGGTTGCGATTATCACAATTGTGGTTTTTCTGACCGGTCTACCCATTCCGTGCTTATAAGAAGAATCATATAAATAGAAAGCCCTATGTATACGATTACGTTGAACTTTCTGACACCGCGGTAATGAGTCACAGGGTGACATAAAAGTGGCATCGGTAGGATTGAACATTTTCTACGTAAATATGGAGGCCCTAAAACAGGTCCCGTCAGCCATAAAAAATTTTCTTTTAATTTGTCTATAATCTTTTTTTTTTAATATAAAAACTGAAATCTCACGAATGTTACAATTTGGTGCACCCAATACGGAGGAAAGATTCATAAACGGCACCTCAAAAGTCACACATTCACGTCATCGCAATCTTTTCTCTAGCCTAGGATGTCTATAATCATCGTTACTTTTTTTTAATATAAAAACTGAAATCTCACGAATGTTCAAACAATTCGGTGCACCCAATACAGAGGAAAGATTCATAAACGACTCCTCAAAAGTCACACATTCACGTCACCGCAATCTTTTCTCTAGCCTACGATGTCTATAATCATCGTTATTTTTTTTAATATAAAAACTGAAATTTCACGAATGTTCAAACAATTTGGTGCACCCAATACGGAGGAAAGATTCATAAACGGCACCTCAAAAGTCACACATTCACGTCATCGCAATCTTTTCTCTAGCCTAGGATCTATTACTTTCGAGGAGAACAAAAGACCAATAAGTGGAGGACCCAACCGAATTCCTTTCCCACTATTCCTTGGGTTTCATCAGCGGATTCATCCGACTACGTCTACCTAGACGAAATTCTATTAGCCACGTAACAACGGAGGCAGAAGCTGCTTTTCAACCTCGGAACCTGCCAAGTGAAATGGAGCACCCCCGAAAAAGTCGTTTCAGGCGTGCAGCGTTTCGCAAGTCGGGGTGGTCGGAATGGCATATCGCGGCGATATTAAATAAAGGTCGACCTCACTTCTCCCAGTGCCATCGGGAATGGTATCCACGTGGCTTTGGTCGTTGACCTTAATAGATGACAGCCACTCGAGCGACGTTAGAGGCGTAGGACGTGCCCGTCACGGGGCGGAACGAGCGGAGAGAAAGAGCGATACTTGGACGAGCTTAACGCGTTAATTAGTCAATTAACGACGTCGCTTCCCTAGACTCCGTTACGGCTGCACTTTCGCAGAGGCGTCGGGAAACAAGAGAGAGAGGTCGCGGGCCTTTCGAGTCGGATTTCAGGATGATCTCAGCCCGCCACCGACTCTTTGACGGACGTCTCTAAATTGGCTCCCACCACGTCCGAGCTTTTCATCCGACGTTCTGGTTCCTCGCCACTTTCGCAAAGTTCAACATCCGAGTGGGCTGGCTAGAGAGACTTTTTATTTTGAATACTGCTTGAGAGACGGCAGGAGATGACGTTTTATCGGGGGGTTTTGTCACTCGAGAAATCGTGGATTTTAACCCTTCTGTCGTGGAGTCGGACGAGGAAATGTACCTTCTGTACGGAGAGCTCGGCCGCGGGGTGATCATATTTCATATGAATATGATATTCATTTGTCGCCTTGAATACATGGGAATGATGGGGGCAACTATAGTGGCGTTTCGTAATTAAAGGGTTAACGTATGAATGTCACGCGGAAATCAGCTGTAAGTCGCAAGCAGTTCTCACGATTTTATGACCCAACATCCCTTGTTCTCGAATCGCATTGTTTCTCGTATGAAATCAAAGGCAATTGATTCTGAAAGGAGGAAATCGTTTCTGCTGATTTCCGAGTGATTAGACCCTTCAGCTTTATCAGGGAGGGTGATTTTCGACGAATTAAACGTTTTACGTATGTCTAATAATTACTTGCGTTGTGTCTCTTTGGCAAAAGATCCCGCTGGACGAGATATTTACCCTCCACGATTCAGACACTTTATCCGAACATCAGAAAATTACAAAAAAAGAAATCAACGTGTTGAGGATGACAAGTGACAACCAGCTTTAAAATTGTGACAATGTTTGGTGATTTCCAACTGATTTCCAACTGATTTCCACTTGCGATCTCCCGTTGATATCTTTATGCGATTTCGAGCATTAAAATCCACGATTTCCTGAGTGAATGCGCCCTCGAAGTATTCTTTCTTTGAAGTCACGATGATTGAGAAATTTCCGAGGGGCTATTCTCTCGAAAATCAGTGAAACCGATTGCCTTGGATTTCATATGATAAACAATGCAATTCGGTAATAAGTGACAGTTGGCCTTAAAATTGTGAAATTGTTCGGTGATTTCCATCTGATTTCCACTTGCGATCTCTCGTTGATTTCCATTTGCGATTTCGAGGATTAAAATCCACGATTTCCTGAGTGAATGCGCCCTCGAATTCTCCTTTCTCTGAAGTCACGGAGATTGAGAGATTTCCGAGGGGCTATTCTCTCGAAAATCAGAGAAACCGATTGCCTTGGATTTCATATGATAAACAATGCAATTCGGTAACAAGTGACAGTCGGCCTTAAAATTGCGACAATGTTTGGCGATTTCCAACTAATTTCCGCTTGCGATCTCCCATTGATTTCCATTTGCGATTTCGAGCATTAAAATCCACGATTTCCTGAGTGAATGCGCCCTCGAATTCTTCATTCTTTGAAGTCGCGGTGATTGAGAAATCTCTCGAGCCGGCGAAGCGAGGGCATTTCGCGGTGTCGAGAATGCGAGAACGGATTTCGCGTTAAATTTAGCGAGGCGCCGTCTCGGCCCGGTGGCCCTCTCCAGGTTTACGGGTCCGCATTCTCGTATAACAACGATTAGGTGTCGGTAGGTGGAAATATCCGACCTTATTCCGCCGAGAGGAGGAAGTCGGCCGAGAAAAGGCGTCGTGGGTGGCGCGAAGTCGTCTCCGGCCTTATCATCCACGCGCTTCTCCAGCAGGAAGAGACCAATAACGAAAGAAGTTAATATCCTTACCCCCGAACGAGAAAAAAGAACTAGTCTTAACACCGAGAGATTTTATAAGCGTGAACGTAACTTGCGATATTCATTATATCGATCAATAATATACATTGGAATGGTAGGCTGATATGTTTCTTCAACTACAGTACACGATAACACTCGTGCGTAATAAATTGCATAATTTATAAAGGAATATTCTGTATTTGGAAAATACGATAACATATGTGCGAAGAAATTTATTTAACTTAAAAGACAATATATTACCTTTTGCAATGAATTGCAATGAAAATAATTATATTCGACAGAATAGCTGTGGTATGCATCTTCGACGTCAATAGAGTGATAACACCTGTGCGTATTGAATTTGAAGAGAAATTTATCGAACGTAAGAGAAGCAAAGTAAAATAAGTTAATGTTTTAGCGATTAAAATAAATTAACACGCGTTCTATTGGACACACGGAATCCCGCGAAAAATCCTTGACAGGAAAACTGACTAACTCATAATATCGGTTAGGATGAGTAATTACCTTTATTTTTGGAATAACGACGATTTGCAACGTGATGATAACAACTGTATGCAATTGTCGTCATTCGGGAAAGATGACTAATTCGTGGTATTGGTTTAAATAAACGATTACATTCAGTTGAATAATGAAGAATGCACATATAATAACAACAGCCTGATAAGAATCGTAAATGCAATAGTTGATGCAGTGTAAATAAAAATGTTCAAAATTGAGATATTAAGGTAATTCGAGCTCTGCGTAGATTACCCATCAGAAAATGTAATTGATTCAAGGTTTTCATTGTAACGAACAACTACATACAGAGTACCGAAACACACGTTACTTTATATTTTAAACTGGAGAAATGTGATAAGAACATATATTTCTAAATGTCGTTGAATAAAAGAAAACGATCGGGGGTAAAAATTGATGTTTTGAAAAATAAATTAGTAAAGTGTTGGCCACAAACCGCGATTTAGATCTAACGGATGATTTACGCTTCAAGTAGTGTATGTTATATTATCTTATTTTTCTTGTACTCATATATTTAAAGAAAACGCTTTATCAAGGCATTACCGAGAATGTTTTGCATTTTCGCTCCGTTATTGAAGTAAATCCGCGTTATTATCCAGAGGGACGATTCTCCGAATGGGATTCTCGCGAGAGCAGAAGCAAAATGATACCTCGGAAGACTGCGCAAAGAAAAAGGATAAAAGGGAATATAGGAACGCAGAAGTTTAACGAAAAGGCGAAGTGGAAAAGTTGTCAACTCGCGGAACGAGGAAGAGAGAAATAAGACCAGGAAGAAATCGGTCGTGGTCGAAACGTTCTCGCTCGACTAAAACGGCGAAACTAACTTCGCAACGAGATTTCGTATTAAACGAGGCGAAAAAAATACACAGGGGATAAAAAGTCCGGGTGACTCAACCGATAGGAAGAAAGAAAAAGAGAGACCGCCAACCACGAGACTTGAAGCAAGAAACCCGGGAAACGATCGACATTTCCTCCTTATTTTTGCCTTCTCAGAGGTTCATCTAAATGGTCCATTAAATATTCATTGAACTGAAAAATTCTTAAAAAGCCTCATGAAAACAAAAAACGATTCCGAAAGGGACCATAAAATTTACACCTCCTACTCAAAGGATCCTAGATAGACAAAGTGATGAAAAATTTGATAAAAGGTCATAAACGATCAGTAAATGAGTCATCATTTGGGACTCGTATCTGCAGTATACAACGACGAACCGAAAATACTTAAGGTGAAGTGAAACACGTCGAGGAATTTCTCATATCAGAGCTTTTCATTTCTCATATCAGAGCCTTCGATAATGATATATTTATCGAAATATGAGAGCTCGACGCCATTTTGGTTCTGATCTGGGCTGTTAAAAATTTTTTTTTTTAAATCCAAATTTTCAATGTGTCAGGACAATTCTTAGATGATCAGGAGTGATGTGTTAAAGTTTCGGACAGTATGGTCTAATACCCTCAAAAAAAAGTGATGTATTCGAATCGACTGATTTGAAGGGGGTTTCACTTCACCTATCTGGGATGTATTCCCCCATTTCTTTGCATATCAGCCTGCCCACATCGCAAAAAAACGCCAGAAAAGATCGATCAACGATTACCTTCCGATCATATAGGGTTATTCCTAAAATAACAATCCCTCCCCCTCGATATGGACAAAACGGGAGAAGAATATCCCCGGGATCCCCCCCGTCAAAATAAAAGGCCAGAAAATGTACAAAACCCCGAGGGAGCTATTCACTTGGAAATCAGTGAAAACGATTTCCTTCTCTGAGAGCAGATTGCCTTTGATTTCATATGACAAACAACAATGCGATTCATTAACAAATAGCGTTGCCCTTAAAATTGTGACAGTATTAAATGATTTCCAACGAGTTCCAGGGATTTCCAGCTGATTTCCCCATGATTTCAAGCGTTAAAATCCATGATATCCTGCGTGAATACCTCCTCGGGAAAACCTTCAGATTTTTTTGAATGACTTTTTCGCCCACCCCGAAGGACGAGAGAGGAGCAGGAGGAGAGGAGAGGACTGGAATCGAGCCGAGGCCGCGACGTTTTAATCTCCGGGCCCCCGAGAGAAAAGCGAGAAAAAGATAGAAAAAGATAGAAAAAGGTAGAAAAAGAGGGAGAGAAAGAGAGGGAAAGAGGAAGAGAAGAGGAGGAAAGAGGGGATAGCCGGATCCGCGTGCGCGCAGCAAGGACCAGGAAGGTGGCGATCGGCTCGTCGGTCCCTCGAGGCTGATCAAAAGTGCACCGGAGAGCCGCCCTCGCCTCTCGGCTCCCTCGGGCTGGCTCTCCTTGGTGGTAACCGCGCCATTGTTTCGCCTTCGAGTGCAACAACTCCGTTGTAGATTGATCTGCTCGGCCGGAACTCTCGAGCGTCTGGAGTGCGCGCCTACCGGGAGCAGAAGTGCGCGCGCCCGGTATTGTTTTCCGCGGACTCCTTCCTACGGGGGAAGACGCACGCCGAGGCGCCCTAAAAGCGTTCCGAAACCGCCCCAAAGTGCTTCCGAGTCCCTGCGAAAGCGCACCAAAGCGCGCCGAAGCATTCCCGAGCATGAGGGAAAACTTCCAAAGCGACCTGAAAAAATCTGCGAAGCACATCGAAGCGCGTCGAGAGCGCGCTAAAACGCTCCAATGCGCTGCGGAAAGCTTGGATATTTAAGACGCGTTGGCGGTACCTTGAAATCTCCCCAAAAGCGTATCGAAGCGCTTCCAAGCATACAGGGAAACTTCCAAAGCGCCCTGAAAAAAGCTGCGAAGCGCGGCGAGAGCGCGCTAAAACGCATCAATGCGCTGCAAAACGCTTGGATATTTAAGATCCGTTGGCGGTACCTTGAACTCTCCCCAAAAGCGTATCGAAGCGCTTCCAAGCATATAGGGAAACTTCCAAAGTGCCCTGAAAAAAGCTCCGAAGCACATCGAAGCGCGTCGAGAGCGCGCTAAAACGCATCAATGCGCTGCAGAAAGCTTCGATATTTAAAACGCGTCGGCGGTACCTCGAAATCTTCCCAAAAGCGTATCGAAGCGACCCACAAAAAAAGTCGCGCCGACGCGCTCCCAAGCATGCGGGAAAACTTCCAAAACATTCAGAAAAAAAGCTACGAAGCACCTCAAGACGCGTCGAAAGCGCGCTAAAACGCTCCACTGTGCTGCGAAAAGCTTCGATATTTAAGACACGTCGGCGATACCTTGAACTCTCCCCAAAAACGTATCGAAGCGCTCCCAAGCATATAGGGAATCTTCCAAAGCACCTTGAAAAAAGCTGCGAAGCACCTCGAGACGCGTCGAGATCGCGCCAAAACGCTCCGCAAAAAAGGGTCTAATTAAAAGAACCAGAATTATCGGGACTAACTGGATTAGAACGTAAAATATGCCCTTACTATATTTCTGGTTCAAAGCACTAGAAATTCCTGGTAAAATATTATCTGGTCGACATAACGACACATGGTGGTAAACTTAATTATTTGTTCCAATTGAGGAACGCAAGCTGGAATCAAGCATGGCTGGGGCGTCGGAAAGGAATATAATTGCCATTTTTTAACATTCGTATATTTTTCACCGAATTTTCCTTTTCCAAAGTATGTTTCACTCGTAAAAAAAAAAAGGAAAAGAAAAAAGTAGTTCCATTCCTCTCCTCGCCCGCGAGTACCTTGTAACGGAGTACTGGGACTCGCGCAGTCCGCGTAATAAAAGTTACGAGTCGTCGTGGACCCGTGCAATTCGAGGCCGACGGTCCTTCGGGGATTTTTTAACGATGCACCGGCGTCTCTTCAACTCCCATTCAGAAAGGTGTAAATACGGAAGCAAACGACGCCCGTAAAATAGCCCCGTCGATTCCAAATTTAAGGGCGCAACGTGGAACGCGATAAACACAAATTCGAATTTGGACAGCATCAACCGCCTGACCTATTTCAGTCTTGTCCGAAAGACTGTTATCAATCACCGAAACATCATTTCCTGCTTATCTTTTAATTTTTAATCCATGCCTCTATTTTATTACTCCTGCCAGTTTCATTCAATTAAATTATTTAAACGACTCAGTCGAAAGTTTTTTTATACTATTCAAAGACGAGGGTACATAAACGTTATCCAAAATTACAATAGCATTCCAAATGAAAAAAGAAAAGAAATTATAATTATTCTTTATCGAGGATATTTGCCCTATTCGAAATTATGGGAAAAAGCATTCGAGGTCAGGAACAAGAACGAATTGAACATTTCAGTTGGCTTTTTTGCAGAACTCGGAGGCCCGTCAAAGTGTAACTCTTTGAAGTCGAGAATAAAATTTAAATTGACCGGGACGAGAACTCTCCCGCGATTAATCCGCGAGTCGAGTCTTCCGCCCGATAAAAGCTGGTGCCTAGATACATCCTGGAGGTTCGATTCGAGGACGAGGAATCCTTTGAGGAGGCACTCGTGTCCCTTTCATCCTGATCCTCGAGGGCGGAAGGGGGGTTCAAGAAGGAGGCAAACGGGAAGCGCGGTCTGATCGATACAGGAAAGATTCGACGGAGAGAAATTCCACCACCGACGTTGCCTTCATGATCTAATAAATCCCAATCATCTCCGAGGCACCCGTTTTACGATTCCGTATTTCAATATGCCGCAGGAGGGTTGCTTTAAGCGATTTTATGAAATACTCGAAGTATTATAAATACTACCGAATGGAATAATATTAATCTTTCCAACCGTAAACAATTATATTAATTAATTAATATATGGGATATTAAACCTAAAGAGCGGAAAAAACGGAGTCTGAGGGTCGAAATTAACAGAATTATTTGACGAGAAATATGATTTTAATATAATAATCATCGACATATAACCGTTGAATCGAATGGTCCTCATTTTTCCTCCCCACACTTCAGAGGTCAAAGCGATGAAATTAAGATTTCCAATAATTCTTAAAAACGAGTTAAATCGTTATCAAACTCCTCGAGACATAGTTTGAAACGATTCGGTATACCCTGTTCAGGGAAAAGTCCCACGACCAATTGACTCTTTACATGCCACTTTCACATCCCCTTAAGGTAATATGAAAGTGTGATATATACATAACAAAAAGTGAAAATATTTATAAAATTTTTCTCCAAACTGGGTGCACCGAATTATCTGAAACTTTAACACGTGATTGTGGAGGCTCTAAGGAAAAACGTGCTGCCCGTGAAATTTCAATTTTCGAACAAAAAAAATCTTTTTTTGGTCCTTGTCCAAGATAAGTACATTTCTTTCGAAAAAAGAAATTTCATGAGCAGCGAGTTATTTCTTAGGACCTCCATAATCACGCGTTACAGTTTCAGATAATTCGTTGCCCTCAGTTTGGAGAAAAGCTTTATAAGTATTTTCACTTTTTGTTATGTACATCTCACACTTTCCTATCACCTTAAAAAGCCAATATTAAATCCCTTTTACGTTCTTTCCCATTTGTAACACGTTTCTCTGTTTCCAGGAGCCATCACGGTACGCGTAATTATTTTTGCCAAAAAAAAAAACATTTCTTTCGAAAACGGTACGCGTAATTATTTTTGCCAAAATTCCACTCGGAAGAAGGTAAGGCTTATCAAAGCTCTCGGATAGAGACCTTCGTGGATTCGTCCCGACAGTCCTGCAACGCGGTAGAACCCGAGTAATCATCCTGTGCAACGGTTCGTTAGGATCAATTTCGCGAGTTGAAGGAGACCTCCAAGGCACGTCTACGTACGTTGTCGCCATTAATCAGACTGCCGAGGAAGTTGCTCCCCGACCAATCGAATTTCTGTAACGAAGGGCGCACCCGTGCACCTCCGCGCCCCATTCGCACGCTCGAGTTCACGCGGCGAAACGCCTTTGCCGCACGAAACGCGGGATGATGAACACGGCCGAACATTCCCCGCGAGGTGTAGATAACGCCACGACGTAAAGGAACATTGTTGGGCCGATAAGAAAATATATAAAAAATACTAAGGTCCGGTAATCCGGGGGGAAAGTACAGACCCCTCGATATTGAAGGGGTTCATGCCTGTTGAGAGAGGAAAAGTACCCTTTGACAGATTGGAAAAAAAAAATTAACACAAGACATGTAGGGCAAGCGTGTTATTAACCACTTTTAGAAAGGATATTGTCGCATGTTCCGTGCGCGACACTCATGTATTTAAATTCATCGCGGCTTTTGAAATGTCAGACAAATTTCCAGAAAGGGACTTACTGCCTGCTTGGGCCCAGTTCATATCTTACAGGCATGTTGATAGAATATGTGGGGGTAGATATGACCACCAGGAAATACGCAGAAGCAGGATTACCGAACATTCTAATTATCTGTTAATATTCTTCTTTGTTAATTTATCCGTATTTTGATAACCTAACTTATTGACATTTAATGGGTATCAGCCTCGAAGCCGAGAAAAACCACCCCGCGTTTCCTTCCCGACAGCGAACGGCAAAACTTAAATGGACCTTCTAGTCTTTTGAAAAAAAAAAAAATTAACAAGAAAAACACCCCTTTGGAGAAATTGGATGCGCGCTTTTATTATCATCATTTACGTCGAGGAGGGACTTGAAGGAGAAGGTACCCTGGAAAAAGGGAAAACAATAATTTCTACCATAGACGCGAGTATTTGGAGTTGATTAATCACCTCTCCTCTTTTCTATTTAAGCCATGCTAATTACCGGCCAAAGAAGAGCAGATCTTTTTTCCTAATTTCCGCGGAAAATAATCACCGAGATTAATCGCCGGGCCTTCTCCTCCCTACCGCGATGAATTTAAGGTGAAGTGAAACCCCCCTTCAAATCAGTCGATTCGAATGCAACACTTTTTTTTAAGGGTATTAGACGAAACTGTCCGAAACTTTGATACATCACTCCTGATCATCTAAGAATTGCCCTGACACATTCAAAATTGGGATTTTTGGCAAAAGTTTTTAACTTAGTCCACACCAGAAACAAAATGGCGTTGAGCTCTCATATTTCGATCAATATACAAATATCGAAGGCTCTGATATGAGAAACGAAAGGGTCAGGACAATTTTACGACAATTTAGAACACTCTGGTAATCGATAAACTCGCATTTGAACGGGATAAAGGCAAAAAAAAGTGTTGTATGCGCTTCTATGCCAAAACGATGGGAATACGAGGTCTCGGAGTGAAAATTTAATTGACCTGGAAATCACAAATGGCGCAGGGGGTCCCTCTGCAGTCAATTAGGGCCCCAGAAAGCATGAATCCAGACGATTTCTGGAGTTTTACTTCAATTTCTGGATATTTATTGTACGAAAACGACAGATGGAGTATGCCATTTGGTACAATACCCAATATAATTCGACACAGCTGTCGATATAAAAACGAACGTCGGCAACGTAGGCATTTAGAAAAATCTTTTTTATCGACGTCGATCAAGTTCCTCGGCGTGTTTCACTTCACCTTAACCTCCCAATACTCCTGAAGCACGAATTTCCGAGTCCCACCCGCTGACCGGGGTGGAAGGTAAAGTAAAAACAGGAGGAAAGGGAATAAAAATGGGGAAATCGTAGGTCACTCGGTAAAACGACGGAATTAAAAGCTGAGGTATTCAGGGAGGAAACAAGCCGCAACCCGTGGAGGGACCATGGTGCTTCCATCGACCCATGGATGGTGCCCCGAGCAAACGGATTCGCGCAAACGCGTGCACATGTCACGGGTATCCTGCGAATCTGTATTAGCATGGTGCGAGAACGGCTCCGGGCATACAAGAGGAGGTAACAGCTTGAACCAGGTCAGCCATGATGCCTGGAGCTCATCTGCAATCCGAAGTTAATTCGGTATTGGGTCCTCGTCAAGCAACCTGCCGTACCGACGGATCGCAATCTCGAATCACCTCGCTCATTGTTGCGTTCCTCGATGAAACACATCGTCCAAAGCACGTGGGGATTCTCAACAAAATCAGGCCCAAGAATTCCGTACCATCCCGGACTGGTCTTGCCCGAAATTTGGGATCCCAAACCTCGAGACAATCCGAATAAAAAAAACTTTTATCTAGTATCTACGCATAGAAAAATATTCGGTTAAATCAATAACATTTTTATTGAATCATAGAATATGGTTATTATATGGATAATTAAGTGTGGATTCTCAACAAAATCAGGCCCAAAAGTTCCGTACCATCCCGGACTGGTCTTGCCCGAAATTTGGGATCCCAAACCTCGAGACAATCCGAATAAAAAAAACTTTTATCTAGTATCTACGCATAGAAAAATATTCGGTTAAATCAATAACATTTTTATTGAATCATAGAATATGGTTATTATATGGATAATTAAGTGTGGATTCTCAACAAAATCAGGCCCAAAAGTTCCGTATCATCCCGGACTGGTCTTGCCCGAAATTTGCGATCCCAAACCTCGAGACAATTTGAATAAAAAAAATTTTTATCTCGTATCTACATACCGAAAAATATTTGGATAAATCAATACGATTTTTGTTGAACCATAGAATATGGTTATTTTAAATGGCCGAAATTTACAACCCCAAAACGAGAGACAATCTGAGTCGAAAACTACCGACGACGACCCGAGGATTTCGAGATTCTAATGAAAAACATAAAATTTGAGGATCTTTGTAAACTACATTTCTGCCTATTCTGTCTATATAAAAAATAACCAAGAATAATAGCAAACTAAATGATCAAAAGAATACAAGATGTAGAAATTGAATTGATATCGATGATTTAGATTCAGGAACCGTATCTAATGGAAGCTTTACATACGACTTGTATACGATTTGTGTACAATGTTTGCATTTTGTATCAACTATAAAAGACACGTATGTGAACATTTAAATACATTCGAAAAAATATCAGGACTTAAGAATTGTGTGTCGACGAGTTATTATTAAAATCTCTACAATCCTGTTTATTATTATTTTTTTTTTCACGCAACATTATTATTAATTTCAGGGTATATCTCAAATCGAAATTTTGATTCGTTTTTAACAGAAAGGAGAGTCAGAGATCGACGTCTTGCCATTCTGGCCAATTTACGGTGTGGATTCTCAATATTTTTCGGGATTTGTTCTTCGTTGAGAAAGTTTTGAATGCAACCAGAAGGAAGGCCAATGGATAATTGATAGTCCGGATTCGATTTGAGTGTTAATCGACAGGAACGGCCGGAAGTCGAAGAGGGGCTGAAAACTTTCGTTTAACGTGGAGATATAATATCGGAACCGTGATCGCGTAGAGACCGGAATCCAATTGAATATCGACAGACTGATCGAAAAGTATTCCGGTTTGAAGTTTAATTTGAAATCAATTGACAGCTCGGCAGACACGGGTCTGAAGATTGCAAGTTTAAAGGCCGTATGGTTTAACTTGAACGTCCGATTTTATTCAGAGCAGGAATGCAATGTCGAAAGTGCCTTTCCAAGGCATTACAATATTTACAGGAATTTCTTGTAGCACATATAATCTTGTTGACATTAAACCCCACTTGTAAATACGTATTCACTCATCCCGCTCTATTTATAACCCGCTTCCATCTCAATTACTATTTAATTTCTCATATTTCCACTTTCCTCCGTATAACTCAAAATCAAAAGGCTACCAGAAGAATTCAAAAGAGCCTTTCAATCCGACTGCACGACCAACGTCATAATTTCTTATTAAGCCATGCACTTTTATTGAAACACCCGCGTAAAAAAACAGAAAAAAGGCTTTTCCACTGCCTATGAAAAATAATAAGCAGCTCATTCAAGATATTCGCGTTAGCAATTAATAACAGCATGCCCTGCTCGACAAATAACAGCAACATATAAAAATCAAAGACGTGCATTTCTGGTAATCGCAAGTACGATTTAAACCAAAATTGAATCACTGCATCTCTTCGCGTTACCGTAAACTATAAATATTAGTTCCCCAAATTGTGCAATTTTTATATTTCCCTGTTGAGATTCTGTTTTCAAACAGGGTATAAACCCCGTAATCAGCGATCACCGAAATTAAGGGGATGTGAAAGTGGCATCCGAAAGCTCAGTCGTTCATAAAACTTTTCTACGAACTGGGTGTCTCAAATCGTTTCATACTTTAAAACGTGAATATGGAGACCCTAAGGTAGGTCCTGAAACTCGGGAAATTTCATTTCTTCTAAACTATTTTTAAAATACCTATAAACAAATTTGAAAAGAATTGAAATTTCATGAGTTTCAGGACCTTCCTTATAGTCTCCCTATTCACGTTGTAAAGTTTCAAACTATTCGGTAAACCGAGTTGGGAGAAAAGTTTTATAAACAAAACCTCTTCGACGCCACTTTCACATCACCTTAAGGGGATGTGAAAGTGGCATCCGAAAGCTCAATCGTTCATAAAACTTTTCTACGAACTGGGTGTCTCAAATCGTTTCATACTTTAAAACGTGAATATGGAGACCCTAAGGTAGGTCCTGAAACTCGCGAAATTTCATTTTTTATAAACTATTTTTAAAATACCTATAAACAAATTTGAAAAGAATTGAAATTTCATGAGTTTCAGGACCTTCCTTATAGTCTCCCTATTCACGTTGTAACATTTCAAATCATTCGGTAAACCGAGTTGGGAGAAAAGTTTTATAAACAAAACCTTTTCGACGCCACTTTCACATCCCCTTAACGTATATCCAAACCAAGTGATATCAAAACAATTAGTCATAAAACCGAAACCGATTAGGCCCTTTCCTCCCCATCCTCAGGATTTCCCCTTCGCTCCCGCGTATCAAGAACATAAAATAATGAAAATCACATTAAAGCAATTAGCCGAGCCGTCGTTAAACCGGCGCGCAATTAGCCTCATTACGTCGCTAGGTAGGTGACCACACACGACGTGACCCTTCATCGCAGAAAATCCTCCACTTCCGAGACATTACTATGGACCTATTCCATTCATTCGACTCATTGTTCCGTCCCATTCGCTTTACCGGATTTTTCGAGCGTAACAGGACATTCCGCCGGATAATTAGCCTTCTTCTTGTACACCCAGAGAATACGTAGTCATAAAGGACACGCACCCATACGTGAGCCAATTCACCACTGCCGACTACTTGGAAATTTCAGTGAAGGATCGATCTATATAAAGCTGGAATTGCCACTTTAGCACAATTCAATAAAATTTGTGCCTAAATTGATTGCTAATTCATTGCTAATTTATTGCACAAGAAAAAAAAGTTTTGCTCTTATACTTTTCCGAAAATTGGTTGCGATGTCAGCTTTATATTAAAGCTAGCACTGCCACAATAAAAAACAATTATTAAGTAAATGTTCATCGATGAATTATATACCAGAATTAATAGCTCGCAGAAAAACCAAATTTCAATTTTTTTGCTCACCCCTAAAGGGGTGAATCGCCACCCCTAGTGCTCATCGCAGGACAGAAACATGAAAAACATGGTAGAATCGAACTATTTCTTCACGTGGGAATTAATTGCTAATTAATTGCTCCGAGAAGAGTCTAATTTCGAATTTTTTGCACAACCCCTAAGGTAGTAGGCCAACCCCTCTTATGTCGCTTCGGCATGACCACGTAAGAAATGAGACAATCGAATTATTTCTTCGCGTGGGAATTAATTGCTAATTAATTGCTTCTAGAAAAACCAATATCTTCGTAAAAATACAATTTTCAAACCTACATTAATTAGCGATTAATTCCCACGTGAACAAATAGTTCGATTCTTCCATGTTTTACATGCCAATGCTGGGGCGACATAGGCAGGGCTGGCCTACTGCCTTAGGGGTTGTGCAACAAATTCGAAATTAGACTCTTCTCGGAGCAATTAATTAGCAATTAAATTCCACGTGAAGAAATAGTTCGATTCTCCCATGTCTTTCATGTTTCTGTCCTGCGATGAGTACTAGATGTGGCGATTCACCCCTTTAGGGGTGAGCAAAGAAATTGAAATTTGGTTTTTATGCGAGCAATTAATTAGCAATAAATTCTGGTACATAATTCATCGATGAACTTTAACTTAACATTTGTTTTTTATGCAGTGCTAGCTTCATATAAAGCTGTCGTCGCCACCATTTTTCGGAAAAGTATAAGAGGAAAAAATTTAGGTGCGTCAAGCTAGCACGGCAACATCCCAATACACGATTTCTGAATGCAGAGGAATTATGTGCTAATTATGTGCTAATTTTGTGCTGAATTAATTAATTTTGTACCCCCACCATTTTTCCGAAATTTGAAATTTCAGTGTGGCCGTGCTAGCTTGACGTCAAGCCAGCACGTTCCCATCTCAAACAAGACAAAAAGTTAAAAACAAGTACACCAAATTGAAGGGCAAATTATGTGCTAATTTTGTGCTGTAATCGTT